>NC_140584.1:1138118862-1138323862 GCF_964204655.1 Triturus cristatus
CCATGATTCACAAGGGGCGAAGCTTTGAGTGAGTCATGTTCATGCCCCTCCCCTTCCTCAACAATAGTAATAAATAGCATATTGCACATACACAGTCATATTACACTCCACACATGTGCACGTGTGTATTGTGCCCTGCAGTTTTTTCATGTGCAGTAGTTAGACACCAAGGTGTGTAACCCTAACCAGAGCACAGAGGGGTGAATGTGAGCTGTTAGAGAATAATATGGTAACCTGGCCTTGTGAGTATGGCCCCAATTAGTTTCTTTTGTAGAGGGATTCCAGAGTAGACTCTGTGAGGCATTAAACATTATTTTTTCAGGCCACGTAAGTTGTACTATAAGAATAATTACGCCTGCGTGAATGGTTCAATATGCTGGCGTAATTTCACATAATTGCTGGATTTCACACCATGCTTGTTACCATGAAATTTCTGCAATTACGCGGTAAATCACGGCATATAATTTTAATTCTGTTTGGGTAACAGCCTATTAAGGAACAACTGGAACGACTCAAAGGAATACAACGTGAGCAGCAGCGGTCCACTGTACTTTTTTTTTTGCGGTATTTTTCATTATGACTTATATTTTCCTGTCCAAAATGGTCAGTAGGACGCATTTCACGCTAAAACATTTGCAATTTTCCTGAAATTTCCCATAATTATGTAAAAGAAAATTCTGCGAATTTCACACGCCCAAAGTAAGAGGAATGGAATATGAAGTATACACTGTAGTAATAAACGTACGATCCTAAAAAAAATATATATTTTGATATTGTGAATTTCGAACTAACAGTATTGAAATCACTTACTGCAATCAGATGAAATTCATGTTTTTTAATTTAATATAAAACTTGTCTTTCCCTTTCCCCCCTGTCGAATGTGTTTTGTGATGTCTTAAAGGCTCGCAAACAGATGCTCAAACAAGCTGAACAAAGAGGTTACTGCTCCGAGAAAGAAAAATATACTTTTCATCTATCTGGTAAAGTATTCCCGCTATTATTATTTTTTTTAACTATTTCTAACCGTTTTAATATTTTATTAGCGAAAGGTATTTTATGTGGCTAAAAGAGCATATTTGAAATGTTCACGCCCTCTAGAACGGTAATGGTAAATGCGATACTTCACTTCGTATGAGATATTACCAGCATGAAGATTGACATTATTTATAATGTACATGTTTTATAAAGCACCTCGACATACTGAAAACAACGGATTCTGCCATTGCGATGCACCATTGGAAGTCGTCGCTGAGCGGCTTCACGTGCCAAGGCTGGTTGGACCCGCCTCCCTGGAGTTACCGCTGTGCAAAGCAAGCCTTCGAGACACGTCACCTGTCACGTCAGTGGCCTTGCACACAGCAACAACTACTGCACGAAATTGCGTATGCGCGGTAACTTTGCACCACACTGCTTCCTTCCTCCCCCTCGAAAAACTTAAATAGATCTGGCGTACGTCAGCCAGCGACATAAAATGCTGTCGTCGCCCAGAGACCGACGTGTGATATCAATCAATCAGGGATCTTATAATGCGGTACAACTCTCCCGTGAGGGTCTCAAGCCGCTGAAAACATATAAAGCACAAGACAACACTGGTACTTGTCTGCAAGCACTTCCAGTCAGGGCCGGCTCCAGGGCGGTGCGACCGGTGCCACCGCACCGGGTGCTGGCTTCCGGGGAGGGGTGGGGGCGCCGTATTTGCAAGAATATTATTGATTTTAAAGCACCTGCTGCCGCCTTCGTTCCCTCCAGCAATTTTCTGGCAACAAAAAATGTCAGGATAAATCCTTTCATTGATGTTCTTTCTGAAGAGCGACGGAGTTTTGTTCACTATAAAGTAGCTCAGTGGGTTAATGCGCCTGTTGCTGAAAACTAATACCGAGCAGATTACACAGTGCATAGAATGTATATAGGTCAGTGGTTAACTGCTTTTAAAAGAGAGATCCCTTTGTTACTTGCAATTTATAAATTAAAATCCAAATCTAGCATTTCAATTTATAATTTGCAAGTAACAAAATGATGTATCTTTTAAAAGCAGTAACCCACTGACCTATTTACATTCTATGCACTTTGTAATTGTACTGAACTGTTAACTTTTTTCAAAGAACTGCATGCACCCTTCAAAGTATAGATTTGAGCAAAGATTAATGTTGCAAAAAGGATTAATTTGGGCAGAAATCTATTCTTATTATTAAAGGAAACCCTCAACTATGGTATTCCTTTATAAATACTGAGTTTGTGCTTCTCTAGACCAAGCACTATTAAATTACACTGCCTGCCAGTATGGATGACGTGACTCCTACACCTTGTAGTCCTCTGGCTTATGTAACATTTCATATACACTGAATTAAACACGTATGATTGATTGTCTCTGTGTAATGTGTGTGTGAGGCAAAGTGCTCTGACACCCTACACTGGTATGAGTGGTGCTATAAATGCATCTGAGAGAGATTGGTTATGGAGACTTGGGCACTGTTAAAGGGTGGTGGTTAGGGAATCCTTGGCAGAGGTGGTCATTGGGGGGCACCAACAAACATTGTCGCACTGGGCGCCAACAGCTCTAAAGCCGGCCCTGCTTCCAGTGTGTGAGAAAAAACATTGTCATGTACTCTGTTACAAACTGTTGTGTTACACGCGCTATTTTAACAACACACTATCATGTATACGGTCACACACCATCACATAAACTGGGGCAATATTTCAGTAACACACCAGTAACGAAACTCAAAAAGATGCCCCCCCCCCCCCGCCACCCCCCAGAAGAATGAGTTAAGGGGTACCTGAGGCCCCCATGCATCACAGGGCCCGAAGCCCCCTGCCCCCATTACGCACCTGTGGCACACTGTCCCACACCCTCACACACATTGTCACGTAGACTGGCGCCGCACCCACCTTGCAGAGGCTGCTTCTGGGCGCTATTTTCGAGCCAGACCAACCATTCGGACTTCATTCGCCAGCTCTGAGGAGTTTCTTGTTGCGGCCGGTGGTCCCCACGCCTCCTCTTCCGCCCTCTCCCGCCGCACTCCCTCTGCTCCCGGCCTCCGGGCCCACCACTGTAATCCCGCGGCCCACCCGGCTTCCTGATTAAGGCGGGAGCAGCTGTCGGAGGAGCGCACGCGGTCTAATCCTGGGAGCAATCAGCCTCCAGCTGTGCGGGGGAATAGAGCCTTTTATCATCATTAGGGCCTGTCTTCTAGGAAGAGGAGATGGGCAGGGTGGCAGCCACCCTGCCCATCCCTGGCTGAGCGTTCACCGACCGAGAGGGTTCCTGCGACCACCACCTCACATGCGTGTACAGTCACCAGGCACACATGCAACATAACATCATACCGTGCACTCACCATTGATACCTGTGACCACCACCTCAGGTGCATGTACACTCACTGCCTCGTTCACCTAAACAACCATGACCACATGTACCTGTGCAATCACCGCCACGTGTACCTGTGTAGCCACCACCAGCACCTGCCATCATCATGCACACCTGTGACCCCCACCTCAGGTGCATGTGCAATCCCTATCTCAAGCACGTGTGCAACCACCGCCTCCACGAGCAATCAGCATCACATGTACCTGTGCAATCACCGCCACATGCACCTGTGTAACCAGCACCTGCAATCATCATGCAAACCTGTGACCCCTACCTCAGGTGCATATACAATCACTATCTCAAGCACGTGTGCAACCACCGCCTCCGCGAGCAATCAGCATCACATGTACCTGTGCAATCACCGCCACATGTACCTGTGTAACCACCACCAGCACCTGCCATCATCATGCACACCTGTGACCCCTACCTCAGGTGCATGTGCAATCACTACCTCAAGCACGTGTGCAACCACCGCCTCCGCGAGCAATCAGCATCACATGTACCTGTGCAATCACCGCCACATGTACCTGTGTAACCACCACCAGCACCTGCCATCATCATGCACACCTGTGACCCCTACCTCAGGTGCATGTGCAATCACTACCTCAAGCACGTGTGCAACCACCGCCTCCACGAGCAATCAGCATCACATGTACCTGTGCAATCACCGCCACATGTACCTGTGTAACCATCACCATCACCTGCAATCATCATGCACACCTGTGACCCCTACTTCAGGTGCATGTACAATCACTACCTCAAGCACGTGTGCAACCACCGCCTCCACGAGCAATCAGCACCACATGTACCTGTGCAATCACCGCCACATGTACCTGTGTAACCAGCACCTGCAATCATCATGCACACCTGTGACCCCTACCTCAGGCGCATGTACAATCACTACATCAAGCATGTGTGCAACCACCGCCTCCACGAGCAATCAGCACCACATGCACCTGTGCAATCACCGCCACATGCACCTGTGTAAGCAGCACCAGCATCTGCAGTCCCCATGCACACATGATTGTACAACCATCACATGCATATTTAGTCCCAACTCACACATGCAATCACCACAACATGTACCTGCGCATTACTTCCTCCTTCCCAGTCATTATCTATGAAGTGACCCCTTTCTGAAATGAAAGCCATCCCCCCCCTCTACTGAGTGCCATGAAGAGGCTTACATTCCCAGAGTACCCCTGTCTTTTATCCCTGTCTCTGAGAGGAGACTTCAGGAGTAGCTATGATGTTTCTGATGGGCTTGGACCCTTTTTATAATTGTTTACACCTACATCTCCTTGTCCTTGCTTCAGCCTTTGAGACATCAAGAACAATCTCCCTTACACGCCCATTGAATATATATCCTCAAAAGCTGAAACAAGGAATTGAAATGTAAGAAAAGCCCTAATACTTCTGGACATGGGTGTGAATGTCCAGTTAGAGGAAGGCAACAGTTCTTCAGGAAGGCTTGGGAAGAGTGTTCTTCAGTCTGTTGAGTTCTCCATACCATCAGGAAAGGACACTAGACAGAGATTGTGTCTCTTCCCGCAGACTCAGGGGTCAAGAGACTCCATGGGCAGAATGTCCATAGAAGAAGAGGTCATTCGTTCAGGCGATTCAAGGTCTCCAGATGTAGAAGGTAGAGGTGCCTGTTCCCTCACAAGACTGGGAGAAAGGAATTTACTCAAGAATATTCCTAGTCCACAAGTTATCGGGAGGATACAGATTGATAATCAACCTAGAACATGGGATTCCGCTGGTAGGATTACTCACTTCAGAACAGAGGCGATTCCATTGGTGGACCACATAAAGCAGCAGGGCAGTCCTCTGATTAAGATTAAGAGATGGTGCATTCCGACCCTGGCCCGACTTCAGGTTTCGGAATCTTGGAGGGTCATGAGAAAGCATGGGTGGGCCATAAAGCTGCATGGGTGGTCCATGAAGAAGCATGGGTGGACCATGAAGAAGCATGGGTGGGCTATGAGTCTGCATGGATGGTCCATGAAGAAGCATGGGTGGACCATGAAAAAGCATGGGTGGGCCATGAATCTGCATGGGTGGTCCATGAAGAAGCATGGGTGGTCCATGAAGAAGCATGGGTGGTCCATGAAGAAGCATGGGTGGTCCATGAAGAAGCATGGGTGGGCCATGAAGCTGCATGGGTGGTCCATGAAGAAGCATGGGTGGGCCATGAAGCTGCATAGGTGGACCATGAAAAAGCATGGGTGGGCCAGGAAGAAGCATGGGTGGGCCATGAAGCTGCATGGATGGTACATGAAGAAGCATGGGTGGACCATGAAGAAGCATGGGTGGGCCATGAAGCTGCATGGGTGGTCCATGAAGAAGCATGGGTGGGCCATGAAGATGCATAGGTGGACCATGAAAAAGCATGGGTGGGCCAGGAAGCTGCATGGATGGTCCATGAAGAAGCATGGGTGGACCATGAAGAAGCATAGGTGGGCCATGAATCTGTATGGGTGGTCCATGAAGAAGCATGGGTGGGCCATGAAGTTGCATGGGTGGTTCATGAAGAAGCATGGGTGGTCCATGAAGAAGCATTGGTGGTCCATGAAGAAGCATGGGTGGGCCATGAAGCTGCATGGGTGGACCATGAAGAAGCATGGGTGGGCCATGAAGCTGCATGGATGGTCCATAAAGAAGCATGGGTGGGCCATGAAGCTGCATGGGTGGGCCATGAAGAAGCATGGGTGGGCCATGAAGAAGCATGTGTGGACCATGAAGAAGCATGGGAGGGCCAGGAAGCTGCATGGGTGGTCCACGAAGAAGCATGGGTGGACCATGATGATGAATGGATTTGTGTAGCATCTCCTGGGTGTCTGAGGTCTGGGTCTGGGCATGCTGTATAGTCTTGTGGGGGATGCGCTGCCTACTATGGGGGTCGTGCTTACTCGTTTTACCTCAATTTCCAAGTGTTTAATTTCTACCTAAGTTCTTTATCTCCTTTGTACTTAGTGTCACTTTCTTTCTCTCTGTCTCACGCTCCTTTCTCTCCACCGCACTATTCTTTCTCTCACCCTCCTTTCTCTATGTCTCACTCTACTCTGTCTCCACCTCACCTCGCTCTCCTCACCCTCTGCATCCTGCTCCCTCACTGTTGTCTCTTGTCACTCCACCCAGTGGTGTAGCTAGGGCTTTTGACTCCCAGGGCCATACATCAATTTTCAGCCGCCAAGTGCTGGTAAGGGAGGGGGGCGGGGGATGCTGGCGAATGACCACGCCGAGCGGGGAGGGGGGGGGTAGTTGGCGAGCGACAGGCAACAACGAGTGGGAGGGGGGTCGATTAGCAGCGTGAATGCCGACGAGGGAGGATAAAATAAAACAAAACTTACCTAGTTACCTTGCGCTCGTGGCTCGCTGCCGCCCCCCCCCCCCCCACAAAAAAAGTAACGTCCGGGGCAGACTGCCCCTCCCCCCAGCTACACCACTCACCTCACCCTCCTCTTTCTCCGTCTCACCCATCTTACCCTTGTGTCTCCCTGCAGTAGCCTCCTCGTTCTCTCTCCACATCTCACCCTAATCTCTATTTCCCATCACCCTCCCTTTTTGTGCCTCAATCTCTTCTCTTTTTTACCTCTCTGTGCTTCCATTTCCACCTTCTTTTTGTTTCCACTTCATTCTTCTCTCTCGCTTCACCTTTCTTTTTCTGCCATGCCTTTCTCTCATTCTCTTCCTCGCCCGCCTCCAAGTTTTACTCTTCACCGCACCTGCCTCACTCTCTCTTCCTCAGTCTCCTTTCTCTCTGTGCATCACCTGTCTCTCTCTCTCTCTCACACTCCTACCCACCGCCCTCCCTCTCTCTGCTTCAACTACCCCTCTTGGAAACACAACCTCCTCTCTCTCCATCTCACCTTTCCCTCCCTCCACCTCACCCTCTTCTGTCAGCCTTATCTTCCTTGCTGCAGCCTACGGGGTAATAACGTTGTGTATGCAAAGGAAGCTTGCACTGTGTCTCTTCAAGCGGTTGTGCGTGTGTGAGTGTGCAGGAATGGACTTTGCAATCCTGCTGCCCTGAAGCTATTGTCCACTGGCAGCAGCAGCACCAAGGCCTGGATGATACAGTGTGTGCTTGCAGAAGACCTGTAAACACTTGAGGGACCTCCATATTTCAAAGGGATATGCGACGTTTGGAAGATCGCACTGCCGTCCATTCACTCACAATTGGAAGAGCGATCAAAGTTGGCAACTGGCCAAACATCAAACGCGAGCCTGTTCTTCCCCTGCTGGCCACTGTGCTAAGAGCCCTGATCTGAGGATTGTGACTCGAGTTGTAATTTGGTGGTTCGTTTTCGCAGCAATGTTCAGCTGCCAGTCCTCGAGTGGAAGGTATTTGAGGGGGACACTGGAAATATACAGCTCATGTGAGTGCCTCTAGACCGACAGACTTTTCTGAATTGTGGCTGGCATGTTCCCGCCTTTTCTTTTCTCCCTCTATTCCACCACCCTCTCTGCCTCCATCACCCTCACCCTCACCACCCATCACTCTCCTCTTAACACTCCTTCTCTGCCCAACACATTTCAGCATCTGCTCATAAGGCTCCTCTCTGAGCACCTTTGTTCCTCATCATCCTAATCCTTCATGCTCCCCATCCATCACCGTCACCTTCCCCTGCTCCTCTCCACCACCTCTCGTCCCTTTCTCGGTTCAGATCTGTCAATCACCCTATTCCCATCACCCACTTTGTCCCTCATTCTCCTGCTATATCCTCTTATGCCTCACCTGTAACACGTCTTCATCACATTCTATACTTTATGACACACATCACTCACCTTCTCCTCCATAATCAGTCCTCCTGTCGTATTTTTTCTCTTCCCTTTTACTCTACTTTACCCTTCTTTCACCCACCTCTTTCCTTACCATTCTTTTTTTGTTATACTACCTTTTATTCCTTACCCTCTTCTTTTCTATCCTCACACTCTCCTCTCATTAATCTCCATTTCTCATCTCTGCACCATTCCCGCCACCATTTCCTCTTGTCAAGAGTCTAGTATTTTCCTTAAGGCCTCTACCCTGTAGAGCCACAGCAGTTGAGGAAGCGGTGGGCCTGGGCTTCTGACGAAAAGACACCACCACATCTGTGAGTTAATTGATAGTTAATAAGATTAGAGGTCTAAGCGGGTTATGTGCTCAGCCTTTCAAAATACCCCAAAACCCAATTATTTGCAGCTCAAATAAGCATGTTGTTTATCAGGGATCAGGGACACCTAGAAGCTCAGACTTTTTATATTGATGGCAAGACATATCATTTTTTTACAGTCTCTTCTGTCCTAATATTTACTCGAAAATGAAAAAGCTGAGTAGCAATATTTGAACTCTACAGATTGTAGGAACATTTTTGTAGCAAGTGCATCAGCCCAGTATATTATCCTATTGGTTTAGGACAGGGGGGCTGCAGCAGCCTGCCAATCCATGCGACAGGAAGAGAGAATAAACGCACAGTCCCTGCACCCCAGAGGGTGTTGTCTCCGCCTCCAGGTCCTTCTAACCATGTCAGACTCGCCTAGCACCTCTGAGATTGGGAGTAGGGAGGGCAGGGGCAGTGCATGATGCCAGCGGTGCCACAGAAGAGCTGCCAATACTGGTCTTTGTACAACAGAAACTTCCCCTGCTCCTGCCCATTCTGTCTCTGGGTTGCATTAGTGAAAGGTGTAAAAATCTTTTCAATTCAGAAACGCCAAAACGTGAGGCATTGGCAGTGTTTATTTACACATAGAGGATAGGGTCACGGCAGGAAGAAACTAAAGCCATACTCTACTGTGAGAGGAATTGATTGTATGCATAGTCTCAATTACTTTTCTAAGGATGGCACAATTCTTTCAGATTGTTTCTGCCATATGCAGGGCCAACTTTAATTACCTGGATAGGGAGGACCCAATAATACGGCTAGATGTACTAAATGATGTGACAAGAAAAGGCAACTTATGCAGATTGTTGTGGCATATTTTGTACCAGTTGTCACCATTTTCTTTTTTTTACACGTGAACTCTGTGTGACCAAATATATCACCCACTAATATCAGTTCAACACCTAAATACAGAAATCAGCAACAGAGAAGTGACCTGCCTGCCTGTCCATGAGAAAAACCCGCCTCTGCGCGGCAACACTCGATAGTGTTTTCAGTAACTTCTGATCCGCTTGAACTAGAAATTTTTTTTGCTAAAGTCAGCAAATTATTGGCACTCTGACACAAGCCGCCAATTCATAATTATGCGGAAATCACCACACCTGCAGAATCAGAAAATCCCAGCAGCTCTGGTCATATGTCATCTCCTTAGTACCGTGTGAACCTATCACAGGCACTTCAAGCAGCCCACCGCATTGGTTTGCCAGTTAAGCTCAGAAAGCAAATCTGCAGGCCCATGTAAACATTAAGAAAAGAAATATATATATATGTAATTGTTTCTGTTCCTATATGAACCTTGGGAGGGCCAGGGCGCTACTTTGAGAGGGCCTGGCGCACCCGGCTCCTGCTCTCTGCTTGTGTAATTTTGGCAGCCTGGCTTCAAAGCAGGCACCCTTGAACCATGGTGCAACGATGCCTGAATTGCAGGCATGATTGTTTTTGTCTATTAAGATAGATGTGGCACATTCCTGCTCTCTCCCTTTCTCACAGCACAGCAAGGCGTCTTATTGCGTAGCATGAAAAATTGAAAACTATGTCCTGAGTTTCAGATTGGCTCCCCAAATCCTAGTTAGGGTGAGCACTTTTGGGGTATAGGAGATAATGGCAGTCTTTAAGACGCTTTCTTCAGCAAGAAGGTTCCTGGCCACATGCTGCGTTATTGCTGAGGTTCTTTTATTCCTTCAACGTTGTTGTTTCCCTCAATTTATGCCTTTAGTCCTCCCTGCCTTATCTCTTATTCTTCTTGACCTTTGTTGTGCCTCTAAATACTGCTCTTGGCCCTCAAAAGATTCCACAGGACCAACTGTTGTGCTGTATTTAACCACAGTTGCAGTAATTTATAATCTACCAAGACATTTTGTATTGTCTTTTTGTTGTAGTCATCCTCTTCCCATTTCTCCATGACCATATCCAACAAAAACCTGGGTTGGAAGCTAAACAAAAGATTTAACTTTCATTGAGCCATTAGGTGCGTTTCAGGTAAATACAATCAATGAAGGCCAGGACTTTATCCCATTCCTTACCAGCCAGCCTAACTGCTTTCCTCAGCATCAGTTTTTTTGTTTGGTTAAACCATTGTACTAACTCATCAGTTTGTAAATGGAAGAAAGAAATCTTCAAGTGGGTTATCTGTAACATCGATTGCTTGATCTGGGACATAAAACTCCATCCTGGATCTGTCAGGATTTTGTCAGAGGTAGCAACTCGGGGAAAGAAAGGAATGAGAACATCGCCAACGTGAATAGCAGTAATGCCTCGCAAAGGAAACACCCCAGAGTATAGTCTCCTAATACCAGAATGTACCAGGATAAACCCAGGTGACCCACCAAATCCATGCCAATTTACTGGAAAGGGAGTTCTACAGGAGCTTTTAGCATAGATTTATCATTCTTTAGTTGACACTTTGAACATCTCTTAAAGTATTGAGTGGTCTCTGCACGTACCTCTGGCCAGAAAACCGCTGATGCAGGACTTCTTGCGTTTTCTCAGTACCCCGATGTCCTTTGGTTAAATGACTGCAAGCCAATTGAAGTACAGCTTGTACAGACAGTGCTTTGAAGGAGGTTAGTTTCTTATGCAATACACCAGCCCTTTTCCTCATTGGAACTTGTTAGACTTGGCACCTTGGCGTGGGTCTCCCTTCCATTTTTGCTGTTGCCTCATGTGTTTTTGCTGGTGTTAGATGCTTTGGGCACTGTGCCACTGCTGTCCAGTGCCACAGTGCAAGTGCTCCCTATTGTAAATTGATGTATGAATTAGTGATTCCATCATTGGTTGGTTTGGTTTACCTGTCAGACCCTAGAACGGTGCACCAGGAGTGCGCAGGTCTGGTAATCCAAATGCTGCTGGTGGGCTTGCAGCACTGGTTGTGCCACCCACAGAAGCAGCCTGTAAAAGTGTGTCTAAGGCTTGCCATTGTAGAGCCTGTGTGCAGTCTAGTACTGTCATGCTGACTGGGCAAGTGCACCCACCTGCCAGTCCCTAAACCTTCCCTTTTCTTCATATTAGACACCCTTATGGTAGGCCCAACGGCAGGGTGCATTGTAAGTATAAGGTAGGACATGCCCTGGTGTGTGTTGCATGCTCTAATAGTGAGTTACAGCCATTTTCGTTTTTCACTATTGCATGGCTACCTGTTCTCCATAGGCCAGAATGGGCAGTTTGATTATTACATCTTATAATCCTAACTGACTCAGGAAACATGGTAGAAATTCGAATTTAGTATGCCTGAACTCAGAATGATAAAATACATCGTTTAGTGAAGTTGGTTTTAATATTCTGTGTTTGAAAATACCACTTTTAGAAAGTAGGTATTTTCTTGTCTAACCATCCAAACCTGCCTCTGCTAGGTTATGTATTCCTTGTCTGGTGTTTGAGTGACAGGGGCTGGGGAATTCCAGGAGACAGGGCGAGTCAGCACAGGGCTGAATAGAGAGATCTGCATCTAGATGGGTGGGAGGAGTTGCACCTGGGACCTGAATAGGGCTGTGCCTTTGATAGAGATCAGGGTGCATATAATATCCCTACTTCCACAGATAGAGTAATCTCACAGTTACACGCACATACATTCTTCATACACTAGGGCCCATTTCACTAACATACGCTCAAATACTCTACCAGCAATAACTTGTGGAAAGAAAAACTCCTAGACACCCTGCATCTATATCGGGGTCGATAAGATCTGGTTATTGAGACTGCCCTTAAACATAATCTAAACAATCTATACAATAATAATCAAAATAGGATACTCAATAATTGACAAGAAATAAGAACCAACACCATATTCAAATTATATTGCTTTATCTAAAATTAGTCAAAGGAAATCAATCAGAATAAATCATTTTTCTCATAGTTACCTATTCTAGCTAAATGTCAGAACGGGTCAGGACAAGTCTCTCGGTAAAGTCTCTCAAGACGAAGTCCTCTCAGCAACGATCCTCACCAACGCAGATTCGGAACGCGGCAAAAGGCAAATGGCAAGTGGCAAAGCCCTCTCTAGGCTAACAATTCTTATAGCAAATCGAACAAAGAAAAATATAATTTGTAATAACTTCTTCCGTCAAACCTCTGAGCAAAGCGAGAAGGAAAGGATGTAGCATCGCTACATTTGAAAATCTCTGCTCAGGAAAAATCACAAAATAAACATAACGGAACAGGAACCAAAAAATACATTTGTATCGTGTAATTCCACGTCTCCTCGGCAATGAGATCATAATTCAGAGTCTTTCTTTAAAGCTCCTTTGTTTTCCCAAAGCTGCCAAGGACGCTTCATTTCACTTGGAGATCACCCAAAACTGCTGCTGTCCTCACGGAAAATTTCAATCAAGCAAAGCAAGGACTGTGGTCAGCTGACTTCAGGACCATATTCAGCAAGGCTCTCTCTCGTCACGAATTCTACTCGAGGCCAGGCTTTTCGTATCGGCCATCTTTATTTAGGCCACAATAGGCCACAATAGACCATCTTAATTAAAAGAGACAAAAACAACGTTACCACAGCATAGTGATTGAACAGTGTTAACCCCACTAATACCCTTATGTGTATGCAATTATCTAGCTCTTGCAACATAGAAAAGCATTAATTCGAAAAGCGTTTCGTGCTTAAAAATAAACAGCACTCAGCAACGTTTAAACATGAAAACATGCACATTATTGTTAAATAGCACATTTATGCATCCCCAAGTGTAATTCTCTCTTGTTAAAACAAACGAGTTGATTAGTAAGTATAAACACTTACACAAGACAAATAATTAATAATTAATAATTAGTAAATTAATATAACAAATAGACATACCAGAGCTTCAAAACCCAGTTATTTTCAAACTGAAAACTCTGCTCTAGCAATCCCCCCTTTGGTGATTTTATCACCAAATAAACCCCAAAAAAAAAAATTAGTGAAAATTCAGTCCCATTTTAGGAGAAATCGGAAATGTCTTTTTCTCATTACACAACACTACACACCAGTCACTCTTTCATCATCCCTCTTTGTTTCCAAATAAACACTCTCCCTCAATTCTTCTAATTCAATTTCTTGTGGTTCTCTTTTCAACCTTTTGTTTTTCTTCTCTTTATCCAATTTCTTCTTCCCTCCCCTGTTTTTACAACACACACACACTAATCTCAGTATCAATAAAGCAATAATTATGCAAGTTAAAGGAAACAATATTCTACCTATAATAGTACTACCTATTTTTGCAATAAAATCTTTAACAGCTATCACTTTATTAGCTATTTTAGTCCATAAACTCTCAGCTTCAAGTGGTACTAATTCTTCATGCAAATCAGTAATATTTTTGATATAGACCTTCAGGTCTTTGCTTTCATCTGGAATGTAAGTGCAACAATGTTGAACTTTCAGCATTCTGCAAACTCCACCCTCCTTGGCCAATAAAATATCAAGGGCAAGTCGATTTTGCATTGACATGGCACGTACGGCACTTAATTCCGTATTCACTAAAAGAAACCCCCCAGCGGTATTTGTCGATAAGCGATCCACCACTGTTGACAGTTTCCGAATTCCATAAGCATTTAACCCCTTCAGCGCTGCGCGGATTTCCGCGCAGTGCTGAAGGTTCTGAGCGCGGGCGGGGCCATGACGGAACGGTTCCGTCATAAGCACAGCCCAACCGACGTGCATGACGGAACCGTTCCGTCATAAGCGTCGAAGGGGTTAAAGAAATTCCCACTGCTGGAATTAAAACCCCAAAAATATCATCCACGATTTCAGACCAAGTTTCTCTCTTGAAACGCATTAGTAAATTAATATGTTCTACATCTGTTATTTTATCTATATGAAAAATCTTTGGAAAGACCAAACCCACATAACACGTGCCATACCAATGGTCAGGCAACTTGTAATAAGCCTTATTCCCACAAACATAATATACTCCTGGGAAAACTGTATCTTCTCCACCTCTGAAACCCCAACCTGTTGCAATGAAGTATGTATCATGGCACTCACTAGTCCCAACAAAATATGTATCATATTGGGATTTCCTTCTTGTAATGCATAGTTTACCCTTTTGTGGTACATCTAGAGCTAAAGTTGGACTAGCCCCATTTCTCAATTCTTTTCCCATCTCAATGTCCCAAATTGTTTCACTCACTTCATATTTCCCTGCTTTCTCATGCATGTTCAATCTCCTTTCCTCTACCATATCCAGGAAAGCTTTCTCCTCTTCTTTCAGACTGCAAGTTAAATTATTCTTAAAAATGTAATCTAATGTTAATCCTTTTTCTTCAATAAAAATTTCACCAAAAGTGTTAGCTTCTTTAGCTGGATTCAGCTCTTTGTTCATTGGCAAATGCCCAAAAATACTATCTCTGTTAGACATCCTATAATCTACTTTCCCTAACAAATAAAAAACACTACTTAATATACTACATGAAATACCATATGTAGCTGGCAAATGATGATAAGTAACACCCTCTGAAACGGATGCAGGTAATTGCATACAAACGTAGCAATCCCTTACTTCCATTGTTTTCACATATTCGTACAACAACTTCGAAAAAACATTACTAGAAAAATTATTAATTGACCTATCTTTGTGTATGTAAGTATTACTAATTCTATTCAAAACTACTTTTTGCGAATTCTTCTCTATATCTGTCATATTTTCTGTATGCATCTCAAATGTAACTTTAAAAGTAACTAATAAAACTAAAACTCCCCATAGTAGCATTAATAATCCAGTACAGCAGCAGCACATTCTACACCATCTTTTAAAGAAGGCACATCTACTTTGATTATCCTCTATGTTAGCCATTTTATTACTTTGACCTTGTCTTTTGACTTAGCCTCTACTACTCCACTACTGTTATGCTTTGGATTACGGCAGACAACTGAATTTCAGACTTTCTCTTTTCACTTTTCCTCCAAATGATTTTTCAGTTCACTCAATTTGGATATTCATCAGTTTTCACTCCTTCTTCTTCAGCAACATTAAATTGTATCAGATCATCAACAACATCTTGTGCATCTGACTCTTCTCCAATGTCAGTCAGAATAACTTTTAAGATTCCTTCTTTTTCCTCAACCACTTTTCTCAAGATCCCCTCCGGATTATCTCGAGTCACTGTTTCTTCTTCTCCTTCTTCAGACAGTGCCACATAAGACCATTCCGGTGATCTGTACTTTTGGTTGGGTCTTCTTATTCTTTTTATTTCCTCAGGTTCTCCTGATTCTTCTTGCTCCTTTCTTTTCACTTCATTTTGATTCGATACTTCATTTACTTGTTCAGCATTTGATGTATTCGTTCTTATTACTCTGTATCTCAATCTCTTTACTCTGTTGTTAGGCCAACGATCTCCTTTTATCACCTTTTTCGGCCTAATTTCTTTATTGTTTCTTTCTCCAATCCAAGTTCTCTTTCTCAGAACTCGACCCTCTGTTTGTTCATTCTCATTCTCATCCAATTCTGTTTCAAGTGCCTTCTGTTTTCGTTTTCTAGCAGTTTTCTTTTCCTCCACAGTTTCTTTCACCACTATTTGAGACTTCCCTACTCCTGTCCCTCCTCGGGTCTCCGACACGCAATCTTCTTGCTGTCTACTTGTCCCTTCACCTAGCTTATTAGAAGAGTTCCCTACACCTCCTCGGGGGTCTTCCGCAATCTGTCCCTCTCTATCTTCTTCTGACCCTGCTTCTTCAAGTATAATCTCAAGTGGTTCTTCAGTCTCCTCCTCTTCTGATTCAGGAGTAATCTCTGTGGAATTGCTCTTTTCTTTTCTTTTTTCTTCACTGCTTTTTGAAACTTCCGGCTCTCTTACAGAATCTGATCTCCTTTCTGAGACTCCCAATGGTTCTCTTGGAGTTTTTTCTGCTTCTTTTCTCACTGGTTCTGGGTCTTCATCATCACTGGAATCTGATTCTTCAAAATACTCTTTACCAGTTCCCTCTTTTGGGTTTGGAACTCTCAGAGTATGATTCGCATGCACCCAGTTTTTCACACCAGCACACTTCACTGCAGTTGTCGTTGTGTGGTAAATAATTTAATTACCGGAACTTAATTTGATGCGGAAAAATCTATAATAATAGCTCAGTAAAATAAGAGGCAGAATCCGTGGTATTAGAGGTTCGGAACGGGCTTTATTCCAAAATCAATTCGAATTGAGGACTCCATATTCCATCACCACGAAGGTTCAGGAAGTGAAGGACCATACTTTATTGACAGATAATCATATTTATAGAAGAGGCATTATAGTGAAACAGATGCAGGAGGCGTAACAGTTGATAACAGAGATAAAATCATACATGCGTAACTAAAATGGGTGTAACTAGGCGTAACAAAAGAACGTCATATAGCTATGATGTCACAAATGGGTGGTTCCATGAAAGAATTTCGCAATGTCAGCAGAAATACTTGGCAGAGATGCGCGCGCAGCAGCATGACGTGTGATTGACGTGCAACTAGGGGGTGAAGGGGACTTGACATTTAGCTCTACATGTGGAGACAGAAGTCTGGGGTTATGTCAACCTAATCCTAAATCATATCTTACATCCTATGTTTAAAGAACTATGTTATCCAAAAAGAGAGGTCTCTTAGAATAGAATCTTATTCTATACTGACTATACTGACTGTTAGTGCGTGTACAAGCGTCTAAGTGTCTACACTAGATGCGAGGGCAGAAATCTTCCATAGTAACAGGGCTATGAATTACTTGCATAAAGACAGAGAAGCCGGGCCCTTTGCTCGGTAGCTGGAAGAATGTTTACTTAAACTACTAGACAGGAATGCATTGGATGGGGAGCGGAGCAGATAATCTCGAAGGTGAAATACAGTTTTTGGCAAGCAGACAGGTTGAGTCAGGCACCGTTAGCCGCACAGGGAGTAGGACAAAGTTCATGGATACAGATGCGAGCTCAGACTGGAGCTTTCAGAGGCAGAAGGCAGGAAAAGGCTTAATGGCAGAATCAGGGCCTACTCGCCTGGACTGTAAAATGGCATAAATGAACCATATAAAGCCGGTGGCCTTTCATACTTAGGAATAGAATATCCGGCCCATTCATGGCGGATCTGAAAGAGGACATGTTGACGGTGGACGCACATGTGTTTGCGTCTTCATAACTGGAACTGGAGGAAACATACATGTACTTGTGATTTATACATGAAACCGTTGGGGTCCAAGATAGGGGACATAACTGATCATAAAAATCCATATTTCCACATTCCCTCCTTGTCCCCTACTTGCCCTTAAGAGATATCAATCTTCATCAATCCGTTGATCTGTTCATATAACATCATTTGTTCTTCTTTCTTCTTCCGGGATGAATGAAATCTTGGTGGTGGAATACACGATGTGGCACACAGACCACAAATCGCTGGTCCACATTGTAGGCATAAGCAGCAACTGAATAATATGAGAAAGCCAATACCTAGGAAGGATAGGACCCTCCATCCCCAGGCTGACAATACACCCCAGAACCAACCGGACCAAGTCCAGGTGCCTGGATTCTGGTGTATCTGGCTTACAATCTTATGAAGGCGAGTTATGGCTTTATATACAGATGGCGAATTTTCTGGTATGAAAATGCAACAACTTGATCCGATGACCCTACAAGCTCCGCCCCTATCGGCCAGGATGACGTCAAGGACAAGACGATTTTGAAGCACAACAATCCGCATAGCAGACTGCTCTTCTGTTAAATTGCCTAAGGCGGAAATAGTTTCGTTCACTACTGCTTCAAGGGTTCTGGTTAATCTACGTATCAGCTTACTATTAGTGACTGTACCTATATAGGGGAAGAAACCTTTATTGAAATCTGTGTATTTTTCCCATGCTGTTTCAGTGTAATCGACTATTGGGAGATCTCTCCGTTCTCTATTGTGTACTAAATGAGTATTTCTGTGATAATCAGGAGGAGCTAGGAAAACAGGTGGCAAAAGGAATCCAATGTAACAGGTACCATCCCAATCTAGAGGCAAACGTGTATATGCAGTCTGACCACATACGAAGTAGGAATGGCGAGAAGCTCTAAATGTAGACTTGCCTTGATCACTGAATTCTATTACAGTGGTGCACTTACTATGGCCCATATGTATGGAACCATTCTTTCTTACACACAATTCACCTTTAACTGGAAATACTGACATAGCGGGCAAAATTGGTGCAGCTTCGGATTCGACATTCAGGATCATGAGATTAAGCGTAAAATTTCCTAATCCATATACTTCATTTTCTAGATCAGTTCCTGTTCTTTTGGGAAGTCCCTCCTTGTTAGGGTAGCAGACTTTAAGCAAAACTAAGTTCAGGTTTCCCCATACCCAGTTGTCTTGATAAACTGCGGAATTCGAATCTAGGGAATTAATTAAACTAAACCATGCTCCACAGGAGCCATTGTGTGTGAACGGATATGGAAAGAGAGGCAGAATTCCCTTATAGTTCTGATAGGGAGGGAGTCGGCCACATATCCAACAATTTGTAGCATTGCTAGCCTGATGGGAATGATGTAACATACTAATAAAAGTGTTATTGCGCAGCGCAAATCTATAGGACAACTCATGCGGGGGTAATTCACTAAAAGAATGTTCAGCAGTAACATTGTAAACATGTTTAGAAATAGGATAATATATGTGCAACAATATACTTGCAGCGATTATTAAAAGACTTAAGAAAAACAAAATTAATAACGTCACTGTGCAATGACTACGCAGTGATTTACAGTACGCATGTTGTTTCAATTGCATCTTTCGGTTTCTTTCTCTATTCAGGTCTAGGGAATACATGTCAGAGACAAATTCGACCGATTCACCTTGGAGAGGACTTAAACAATCAAATTGTCTGACTTGTTAGACCGTAGTTTTAGTTTATATAGTTCATTATCACTCGGTTCAACCAAAGGAAGCTTTGAGTCAATCGGTGAAGACA
The DNA here is from genome assembly GCF_964204655.1 of Triturus cristatus. NCBI lineage: Eukaryota > Metazoa > Chordata > Amphibia > Caudata > Salamandridae > Triturus > Triturus cristatus. The sequence goes on from NC_140584.1 coordinate 1,138,138,240, forward strand.
CGCGAGGTGTGTCGTTTACATCGGACGGTAGTCCATGAAATTTCTTGATGTGACTTGAATGTATCCAGCCTTTGCGACCTTCGATCTTCACGGCTGTCCTTGTGGTGAGCAGTACGAGTTGAGGCGATTTCCACCTAGGATCCAGCTGAGTCTTCCGGTCAAAATTCCTCACTAACACCAGGTCCCCGGGAACTACGTCATGGGGTTTCACCTCGGTGTTGTCGGGAAAGGCTGCAGCTACCTGTGAACGACAAGATTGTAGTGCAGACATCAAGGAAGCCAAGTAATCTGTCAGCATATTACAGTCAACATCAGTTATTTTGCGTGGTATAGGCGTCCCCCACATATTTGGTGGTCTACCGAAGATCACCTCATAAGGGGATAGCCCTGTTCGAGAGTGCGCTACCATTCTCATGTAAAAGAGTGCAACTGGTAAGGCTACTACCCAGTCGACACCTTTCTCTCTACATATTTTGGACAATCTAATTTTCAGAGTTTGATTATGTCGTTCCACGAGACCTGCTGCCTCGGGGTGTCGGACACAGTGAAATCTCCATTGATAGCCTAACAAAAGTGAAACGTGTTTCATTAGTTCGGATGAGAATGGCTGGCCGTTATCTGAGTAGACAACACGTGGTAAACCGTACCGTGGGAAGAATTCTCGAACCAACTGTTTGGCAGTAGTCGGGGCAGTGTAATCTGAAACCGGGTATGCTTCTGTCCAACGGGAAAGAGCACAGACAACTACAAGAACATATTTGAATCCTCGACATCGTTCCATCTGGATATAATCCATCTGGAGGACTTCAAAAGGGTGCTCAGGAGGCTGAAATCCACCCTGTTCTACGGGAATGCTTTTACCTGGATTAAACTGACAACAGATCATACAGGTACGAACTTTTTGTTTAGCTGCTGCTCGTAAATGTTTGTTGAACCAAATGTGTTGAATGCTGTCTAGCATAGCTTTTTCTCCTAGGTGTGCTGGACTATGTATTGTATTAATGATAACTTGAACCATAGAATCAGGAAGGAACCATACAGATTTTTCCTTCGTCATCCATCCTTGATCCGTTTGGATCCCTCCTAATTCAGTCCATTTCTTTATTTCATCTGGTGTAGCATGTGTCTGTATGTCAATTACGTCAAGAGCGGGATCCTTAACCATCATGCAATGTGTTGGTGTCGGAACTATTGTCTTTGTCATGTCAGATGTGTGAGTTTGAGCAGTCTGTTTAGCTGTTCTGTCAGCTAGATCATTGCCTTGGGAAATGATATCAGTAACTTTCGTATGAGCTTTACATTTCATAATTGATATTGCAGTTGGTAGATGTATTGCATCTAATAAGGCATGAATGAGGGGTCCGTGCTGAATGTGGGCACCGTGAGAAGTTAAATAACCTCTCTCTCGCCACAGCACGCCGAAGTCATGTACAACTCCGAATGCATAACGTGAATCAGTGTATATGTTGTCTTTCTTATTTTTGGCTTGAATACAGGCTTGTGTCAGAGCGATGAGCTCTGCTGCTTGAGCTGACAAGGTATTTATGCAATTTGTTTCAATAACTTCAGTGTCTGTTGTGACTGCATACGCGGCCACTAACTCTCCTGTACTTGTTCTCATACATGAACCATCTACATACAACGTCAGGTCTGGGTCTGACAATGGGACGTCTGTCAAGTCTTGTCTAGGTTTCGTCGTGATAGTAATAACTTCAATACAATCATGTGCTAGTGGGTCTGTTCCGTTTACTGGCAAAAGTGTGGCAGGATTCAATGTACTACAACGTCTGATTTCTATGTGTGGCTGAAACAATGTTAATTCGTAACCGGTGAGTCTTGCTATAGTCAAGTGTTGTGTTTGCGTTCAGTTCAAGAGAACCTCTACTGCATGTGGTACTTGTACTGTCAATGGATGTCCTAACACTATGGCATCGCTTTGTCTGATTGCTAAAGCTGTCGCTGCCACTGATTTCAGGCACGCAGGCAGAGCCTGAGCTACGGGATCTAATGTACTAGAGAAATAAGCACATGGTTTGTGTGATCCTGCTTGTTCCTGTGTGAGTACTGACAAGGCAGTACCTTCGCGTTCTGTAACAAAGAGTGTAAACTGTTTATTGTAACATGGTGTTGCTAAAACAGGTGCTTGACATAAAGTTTTCTTTAGGCTTTCAAAAGCTTGTGTATGTTTCTGAGTCCAAGGGAGGACAGTCGATGTGGCTGCCTCCTGTGTTGTCAACTGAATGAGTGGTTTTGCTAGAAATGCATACTGAGGGATCCACTGCCTACAATATGAAGTGAGGCCTATAAAAGCCCGCACCTCCTTTTGTGTCTTGGGTATTGGCATGTTAGCAATTAACTGGATGCGATCTGGTGTAAGCTGCCTTCCCTCCTTGGACAGCGAGTGCCCAAGGTAAACAACTCGCTGGACACAGAATTGCAGCTTAGAAGGGGACACCTTGTGCCCCTTTTCGGCCAAAAATTGTAAAACCGTCAGTGAGGCTTTTTCACATTCAGGTTCGCTTCTAGCGGTGATCAGCAGATCATCGACATATTGAAGCAGGGCAGTGTTGACTGGCATGTGGATACTGTCAAGTTCTCGTTTCAGTGCTTGGCTATAGATGCTGGGGCTTTCTGTGAATCCTTGAGGTGCGCGTGTGAATTTAAAGCTTCGTCCATTTAAACTAAATCCGAACAAGTATTGGCTTTCCGGATCTATTGGGACGCTGAAAAAGGCATTCTTGAGATCAATTACAGTAAAGAATGTTGCTTCGGAATCAATAGCTGTCAGTAATGAAGAAATGTCTGGGACTACGGGGTATTGTGGTACAATACATTTATTTAATTCGCGCAGATCAATAACCAATCGATATACTGGCGGGGCTTTTGGATCAGTTCGTTTAAGAATCGGAATTATCGGGGAATTACATACATTGGAGTCGGTTTCCACAACCACTCCTTGGGTAATAAGCTCGTCAATGATTTGCAGTAAAGCCACTATAGCATCTGGGGGTAACTTGTATTGTCGCATTCGTGGTAGTACTACTCCTGTCTTTAGTGTGACTCGATATGGTGTAATGTTCATGCAACCAACATCTGTAGGGCCTTGTGCCCATAAATGTGTGGGTAAAGTCTGCAGTCGGTGATCCATGTCTCGGGACACGTAGTGCCCTTTGAAATCACGTAAAAACAATCTTACTCCTTCCGGAGAACAACATATTATAGCTCCTAGAGCTTTCAATGTTTTTATACCTAACAAGTTTTCTGGACATGATTTAGTAAGCAATAAATCTGTAGTTCGTGTCAAGGGACCAATCGTAAGTGGAAGAGGCTGTGATACTTCGTTAATGATAGGTTTTCCTGAAAAGCCAAGGGAAATATTCTGTGAGCCTGAGAGGGGTGCCCCTGGAACTTCACTACGTTTTATTGTTGTTCGGCTTGCCCCTGTATCAAGTAAAAATTTTCTATCTTGGCCTAATAGTTCACTGTGTACATAAGGTCCTTCTTGATCTACAGGGACCTCGATAAGGGGTAAGCCAACTTCCCTCTCTAGGCTGTTTCATGAGTATCGTTGATAATCAGGATAGTCATACTGTGCGGTCTGGTACATCTGTTGTGTCGTTGTTTGTGTGGCAGCAATAGGCTGCGGTGGTGGAGCTGACATAGACTGTTGCGGAGCTGGCATGGACTGTGCATGCTGCGGGGCTCCTTGTTGGTTCTGATCCTGTCTAAGTGGCCGTGGTCTTTCTTTTGTATTACCTATGGCGATATTATGTTTTAAAACTGGACAATCGTGTACATAATGACCTGGCTGTTTACAATAGTTGCATGTCCCTTTTACAGGACCTGCTGAAACACTGGACTGTGTCATACCCTTTTTATGACCGTCAGCTGGAACTGTCTGGGAAACTAGCATTTTCATTTTTGTGTCTTTCATGCGTCTTTGTTCATGTTCTTGTTCCTCTCTAATTCTATTGTGATGGTACTGTAGCATTTGTAACATTTGTGACGGAGTGTTACCTTGCCAGGTACTCTCGAATTTCAATACTCTATTCTTAACTTGGGGCAAGGAATTTTCAACTAATTTTGTCACAAACAGATGTGGATACGATTCGCTACTTGCTTTTATTCCACTATTTATACCAAAACATTTTTCGAATCGGGCATAGAAATCACTAGTGTCTTCATCTTGCTTTTGTTTACAGGCTGAGATTGCACCCCAGTCTTCCTTTTTCGTAGTTAATAAACGTGGCAGTACCTGTACTAATAAACCTGGTAGTGTTTTGGTCTTGTCCCCAAGCCCTGAACCTGGACCTCGAGCTTTTTCTTCGTTTTCTAATGCTGTCCAATCTATCCTTTGGTCTCCCACCTCCCAATCCTTTTCCTTGAGTTTTTCGTAAATGCCTGCAGGCATTAATACCTTCAATATTTTCATAATGTCGGGATAGGTATACTCTCCCATGAGCAACATGTCTTTAATTTCACGGTGGAAACCCGCTGGGTCTTTGTCATGACTGGGTACCACTTTCTTCATTTCTAATAGTTCTATTTTAGATATGGGTGTGTATACAAACACACGTTTAAACTGATTGTCATCACCTTTTATCGGGTGCACTTCGCGTAAGGGATTCTGTCTATCCATGTAATACGTCGTTCTTTCTTTTATGGGCAGTGAGACATGTTCGGGACATACAAAAAAGAATGTACTGTTTTCTGGATTCCAGTATTTCTCTAATTAACTCAATACCTGAACCTCTCCATTTATTCGTGAGTAATTCAGTCAATATATCAGGTAGGGGACCAGGATCGGAGTGTTGGCTTTTATATAATATAAGGAGTTGTTGAATCATATAGATACCAGCTAAACGCTGTTCATCTGGGGTGAGGTTCAAAAACGTATGTGCTAGTGTATCATCACTATATTTTCCGGGACTATCAACCCAGTGAACGGCTGACCTGGCTAATTCTTGTTCGTCCATAGAATCGAGTATATGATAACCCCTTCGTTCTCTGAGTAATTTGTCAGCGGCTTGGAACGAATGTTCGGGGGACCTTATATTTATTATAGGTGTTTGGAAATTTCTGTTATTATCTGGACGTATCGGACGTATCGGATCAGTAAAGCATCTAGTATTATTGCAAGATCTTCCTCTACCTACATAGGCAATTGTTTCTAACTGTCCTGTGGGCAGTTCTAATTCTTCCTCCTCTTCGGTTTGTTCAGGCTGGTCTACTGCTAATCTTTCTTCGTGTATTCGTTCTACTTCTTTGCGGATCTTTCGGCACATAGCTATTATACTTAATCGTTTATCATGTCTCCCCTCTGATATATTCCGACTCCATGTGGTAAGAGTTTGCATTTCTTCCGGATTTACCCCTGGTCGGTCTTGATTTCTGATCACACAATTTATGAGGAAACGTAACAGTTCCCCCTGTATCTCCACTTTCTGGTATTCCATGGCTCTATTAATACTCTCAGAATCTCGCCCTGACTGGACAAAGTGATATATATTTTCTAAATGTGTAGTCATTCCTGGTAGCCTCCCTAAATATATTGCAGCTCGTCGGATACGTAATGATGCCAGCAGCATTTCGTCCTCTTTGCCGGGCACAGGGTCATATCTACAATCTATTAGAAGTTCCTTAAGCATGTCGGGAGTTACTAGTTTGGGCGTACGTTGGTGGGCTAATTCTTGAAAGGAAAGTTTATTTACTCTGGGTGGCGTGAAAAAAATGTTTGCTATACCTCCTGTAGCACCACCTGGGGTGCTGGATGTGAAAGGATTCGTTGAACGTGATATAGCAACCATAGGTGTGGGTACAGCTGTAGAAACAGATGTGCTTGCCGGAACTTGTGTCGGAGTTTGTTGTTGCGGAGGTACAGACAGAGGAGGGTCTTGGCGTTGAACCCCCTCGGCAGGCGGTCTATGTGGCGCAGTATTAGCATACTCGGGAGCTGCGTCGTCTAAATAAGAAGAAAGAAAAACATCTTCTGCGGTTCTGGGATGCCCTTTGGGATGTGCTTTTATCGGAAACAATGGGGGTGGCAAGTCTTTTGGTATCTCCGGAGTAGCCTTAGGTAACCCTTCGGCCAGAAGAGGATACATACCATTCATAAGGGCATTTCTTTGTCTGTCTATTTGTTCTGACTTTACTCGAGTACCTTCTTCAATTAATAGATTTTCTCGAACTTTATTTGAATTCTCCTTACTTTTCTCTTCCTGTCTGAGTGCTTTTTCTGTACGTCTATATGATTCTTTACGCCATAATTCAATGGCATCTTTCTGTGACTGTCTAGCTTTCTTTTTCCATAATTCTTCCTCTACTTTCATGATGCAATCTGCATCCCAGGTCCCAGCTGCGGGCCACCTCTGACTTTCTGGTAATTCCTTGGTGTAGTCTACCCATAAATCAAGAAATAATATGGCGTCTAGGCCATGTTTATGATACATGAAGTACCCTGGAGTGTCCCTAGGAGGAATGGGAACAGCTTCTTCGAGTACCCCTTTTCTGGTTTTTATCTGTCTTAATTTCGAAAAGAGCGGCATATTGAGAACTGATCTGATACCTAATTTTGAACACGTTTAATACAACAAAACACAATAATGAACAGTCATTCACACCACAATATGCAGAACGTATTTAAAACATTTTAACATTTAACATTTAATAAACAACAATGATGGCCATTTAGGGAACTAGTCACTAAGCATAATACTCGGCACTAACTAGGTAATTCTGAATTATATACTAGACATACTTGATATACTGCTAAACAGTACAGATACACTGCTGAAACAGTGCAGACCGGATTTGTGTACCCAAACCCGTCTTGACCGGCACAACCTATGTGCACGTCAGAACGCCTCCCCGACAATGGTACTCACCGGGTAGCTCGGAACGGAAGGCCTCGGAACTGAACTGAACTGGACTTGAACCGGACTGGACTCGACTCGAAACTTCGGAACCTCGGAAACTGGTGGGCCTCTGTATACCTCGGATCTTGCTCTCTCAGCTAGGCTCTGGTCGGGATACTTCGCACTTCTCACCGCCTCGTCTGGGTGTTGATCGCAGCCTCAGTTACCCCCGCTCGGCAGGAGGGAGATACAGGAAATCCTGTGGGTACGCGTTATTGTCCGTCCAGCTGTGACAGGAGACCGGGCCTGCAACGCACCTCCGGCGCGTGAGATGAGAAAGTGTCCCTGTTCGGGCGCCATATATGTGGTAAATAATTTAATTACCGGAACTTAATTTGATGCGGAAAAATCTATAATAATAGCTCAGTAAAATAAGAGGCAGAATCCGTGGTATTAGAGGTTCGGAACGGGCTTTATTCCAAAATCAATTCGAATTGAGGACTCCATATTCCATCACCACGAAGGTTCAGGAAGTGAAGGACCATACTTTATTGACAGATAATCATATTTATAGAAGAGGCATTATAGTGAAACAGATGCAGGAGGCGTAACAGTTGATAACAGAGATAAAATCATACATGCGTAACTAAAATGGGTGTAACTAGGCGTAACAAAAGAACGTCATTTAGCTATGATGTCACAAATGGGTGGTTCCATGAAAGAATTTCGCAATGTCAGCAGAAATACTTGGCAGAGATGCGCGCGCAGCAGCATGACGTGTGATTGACGTGCAACTAGGGGGTGAAGGGGACTTGACATTTAGCTCTACATGTGGAGACAGAAGTCTGGGGTTATGTCAACCTAATCCTAAATCATATCTTACATCCTATGTTTAAAGAACTATGTTATCCAAAAAGAGAGGTCTCTTAGAATAGAATCTTATTCTATACTGACTATACTGACTGTTAGTGCGTGTACAAGCGTCTAAGTGTCTACACTAGATGCGAGGGCAGAAATCTTCCATAGTAACAGGGCTATGAATTACTTGCATAAAGACAGAGAAGCCGGGCCCTTTGCTCGGTAGCTGGAAGAATGTTTACTTAAACTACTAGACAGGAATGCATTGGATGGGGAGCGGAGCAGATAATCTCGAAGGTGAAATACAGTTTTTGGCAAGCAGACAGGTTGAGTCAGGCACCGTTAGCCGCACAGGGAGTAGGACAAAGTTCATGGATACAGATGCGAGCTCAGACTGGAGCTTTCAGAGGCAGAAGGCAGGAAAAGGCTTAATGGCAGAATCAGGGCCTACTCGCCTGGACTGTAAAATGGCATAAATGAACCATATAAAGCCGGTGGCCTTTCATACTTAGGAATAGAATATCCGGCCCATTCATGGCGGATCTGAAAGAGGACATGTTGACGGTGGACGCACATGTGTTTGCGTCTTCATAACTGGAACTGGAGGAAACATACATGTACTTGTGATTTATACATGAAACCGTTGGGGTCCAAGATAGGGGACATAACTGATCATAAAAATCCATATTTCCACAGTTGTTAGAATGACTTGTCTCGGCCTTCCCCACCTTGGAACTAAGCAATTTCTTCTTCTGTGCACCTTAATCCTCACCCAGTCTCCTGGACTCAGATCATGAGCTTGCTTCTTCTCAAGTGTGGTAGCTTCTTCTCCAACCTGGTGAAACACAGAATGAACTGCGTCAGCCAGGCCTTTACAGTAATCCAAAATCATGTCATCAGTTATTGTCATCAACTTATTGACAGGTACAAATGCATGGCGCATTGCACGTCCCATGATTATCTCGTGCGGACTTAAACCAGTAGTTCTATCTGGAGTAGATCTAATAGTCATTAGCACTAGAGGCAAGACGTCCGGCCATTTCATGCCAGTGGCTAAGCACATTTTACCAATCCTATTCTTGATTGTGCCGTTTATCTGCTCAACCACACCAGAAGCCTCTGGTCTGTATGCACAATGTAGCTTCTGCTGTATGCTTAATGCTTCACAAATCAAACTCATGAGTTCATTATAGAAGTGTCCACCTCTATCAGACTTAATCGTCACTGGAAACCCGTACCTAGGAATCAACTCCCTTAACAGTAATTTTGCCACTGTCACTCCATCATTTCTCCTAGTCGGATAGGCCTCAACCCATCTTGAAAACAAACAGACTACAACTAGTACATATCTCAGTCTGTTCACTTGGGGCATTTCAATGAAATCAATCTGCATTCTTGTAAAAGGACCTCCTTCTCTGCCTATTGTTCCCAGACTCACCACTGTCTTTTTCCCAGTGTTAAATTGCTGACAAATCAAACACCTTTGACAGATGCTCTCTGCAATTGTCCAGAACTTTGCATTGTACCAGGTCTGCTTGAACGACCTCATCATCGCATCCCTTCCCAAATGTCCTTGGCCATGATACATCCTTGCCATTGACGACAAAATGGAGTTGGGCATTACTGGTCTGCCATCCCTATAGACCCAAACATGGTCTTTTTCTCTTGGGGCACATCCTGCCTTAATCCAATCTTTTTTCTCTTCCTCTCCTGCCTCATCCTGCAACTGCTTCACTTCATCCCATGTCTCTAAGGCATTAGTAAACATCACAGAGCAAAAAGACATTTCCCCCTCTCGTTCCCTATTAATCGACTGATTCGATTTTGCACAGTATTAAGCAATGTCATTTGCATACCGGTTTCCAACCGTGATAAAATCCTCCCTTTGTCCATGGGCAGCACACTTTACAACTGCTAACTCCTTAGGCAGCTGTATCGCCTCAAGTAATTTCCCAATTGCTTCAGCATTCTTTATTGGAGTTCCACTCGATGTCAAGAAACCTCTTTGTAGCCAAAGCTGGCCAAAATCATGCACCACTCCAAATCCATACTGACTATCAGTCATCACAGTCGTCCTCAAATCTTTCCCAATTTCACAAGCTCTTGTCAATGCCACCAATTCAGCAACCTGTGCAGATTTCACTCCTTTCAATGGTGATGCTTCCATAACCTCTGAAACTTTGCACACCGCATATGCTGCACATAGCACACCATCATCATTCCTCAGGCATGAACCATCCACAAACAACACATGATCACTTTCATGTAAGGGAAGATCCCTTATGTCTGGTCTCGGTTTTGGACAGTACTCAAGCACATCCAAACAATCATGATCATCTTCTGTTTTCACACCCACATTTTCAATATCCGGCAAAAGTGTCGCTGGATTCACATTTACACATCTCTCAAGAGTCACATTTGATGCTCCTAGAATCACTTTCTCATATTTAGTCAACCGACTATGTGACATGTACTGAGTTCTGCTTCTTGTCAAAAGAATTGCCACATTGTGAGGTACGAATACCCTTACAGGATATCCCATTATGATTCCCTCACTCTGTTCCAGACTCCTGCATGTTGCAGCCACAGATTTTAGACAACCTGGTAAACCCACAGCTACAGGGTCAAGTGTCGATGAGAAGTACGCAATAGGCCTTCTCAGTAATCCATGCTTCTGAATTAACACTGAAAGTGCACATCCATTTCTCTCACTGCAGTACAATTCAAACTCCTTTTCGTAATCAGGCATACCCAAAGCTGGAGCTTCACACATTTTATTTTTAAGCTCTTCAAATGCTGCCATTTGTTCCCCATCTAGTTCCAATGGGTCTGTCATCTCACTTTTTGTCAGTTTAATCAGTGGCTTTGCTATCAGCGAAAAATTAATTATCCACTGACGACAATAACCCACCATCCCCATAAACATCCTCACTTCTCTCTGGGTTTTTGGAGCTTTCATTTCCCTGATGATTCTGATTCTGTCATCAGTCACTTTTCTCAGACCTTTTTCAATATTATGTCCAAGATAATGCACCTCTTTCTTGCAAAATTGCAATTTGGCTGGAGATACCTTTAACCCTCCATCTGCCAGATGATTCAGTAAAGCTATGGTATCTACTTCACAAGCTTCTCGTGTCTTTGATGCCACAAGTAGGTCATCAATATATTGCACTAGTACTGAACTTTCAGGCATGATTAAACTCTCCAACGATTTTTTCAACAACTGATTAAATATCGAAGGACTCTCTGTATACCCCTGTGGGATTCGACACCATGCTAAAATACGCTGGCCAAACCTAAATGCAAAAATCGGCTGGCTGTCATGATGCAATGGAATTGAAAAGAACGCATGACACAAATCAATCACTGTATACCACTCAGCATCATGTGGAATCTGATACAGGATCACTGATGGATTTGGCACAATAGGACAACATGCCACCACAATTTGATTAACTTTCCTCAGATCCTGTACGATCCTAAATTTCCCATTAGGCTTTTTTAGCCCCATTATCGGTGAATTACACGGACTACTCAGTAGTTCTCTCAGGACTCCCTGCTGAATCATTTTCTCAATTATAGGAGTTATTCCCTCAATTATTTCTGGTGTCATTTTGTACTGAGGAATGTTAGGATATGTAATTCCCTCTTTCACTGCAATTTTCACTGGATCTACATTATTCATCAATCCCACATCCTCTCCAGTAAAATCCCAAACTGTCCTTTTCACTGTGTCCCTCAGCTCTCGAGGCAAATCCTCTGGATCAAACACAGCAAATGCACCAATTAACTCACTTTCCCTGTTTTCTAGAGTCACTCGGTACAAAACATCCTCATCTGGTGTTTCAAAAGCTATTCCATCCGGTGTACAGAAAATTGTGCAATTCATCTTGCATAACAGATCCCTACCTAACAGGTTCACTGGACTCGTGTCACAGACAATAAATCTGTGCATGTCTGAAAATTTCCCTATCTGTACTATTACTGGTTCCGTAAGACGTGTTCTGATTTGTGTATTGGCTACACCAACTACTTGGATTGCTTCATCCGAGAGAGGAAGATTTCTAATATCTGTTGACCTGACAGTTGATCTTGTCGCACCTGTGTCTACTAAAAAAGTAACACCTTCTTCATTTATTTTCCCATCCACAAATGGTCCTGCCTGGTCTATTTCTAGAGTTGCACCAAGTATGCACTCTTCCTCCTCTCTTCGGCACCGTCAATAATCACCCTCAGACTCACTCCCTTCATTCTTTAACAAGTACTGTTGTACCTGATTAGAACGCCTTGGTTTGTTTACCACCAAAAAAAACAAGTCACTGTTGATAAACGAATGAGACTTGGTTCCGATAAACGAAGCGATTAATAAAGTGCGGCAGAAATCCATGTGGCAAACCACTCCTCTGACTGGGACGCAGATTCGGACTTCAAACGAGGGGAAAACTGAATTGTGCTGTGCTGAAGAGACACACAGTGGAACTGATCTCACCGATCTGGACACAGCGAGGCTGCCGGTGTTAAGAAAAAAAAACTTTATTGAGTGGGAGCAACTTGATTGGCAACGAGGAGGAAAATACATGAAAAACGACAGGAAGTCAAGTAGAACAGATTTGCCAATCCAAAAATGGCATGTGAGAACCAATAGAGCGGTGTAAAACGCAAATAATAGTATGGCCACACGCAAATCACGTAGTCCCGGGTGGCTTCCTGCACGCCTGCGCAGGAGAACGTCCAGCAGCAAACAGCAACAGGCATCGGATCGACACTGCTTCGTCATATAGGAGCCTAGGAGGAATTATCACGACCTCGAAGTACAGGTGAGAATCCGCGCGCTGACTAAATCTTGCGCGACGTTATGATTTGAAAGAGGTTTGAAAAAGGGCCATGACGGTTGAAGAGGCAAATGTCCAAGGATAACGAGGGACCCCAATAAAGTAAAAAATAAGCTTACCTTTGAGAGTCCACACATGCCACAAATAGTACAAACGTTGAAACAATCCCACAGAAGATTGTAGATTGTAGAAAGTAATTTCCTAACAATAGACTTTCCTCGCAGGTGCAGTACTTTTGATTGCATGTGACATCGTTGCCTTTGAAGTACAAATAGAGTAGAAAAGCCTTGAGTTGAACAAACACCGTAGCCATGGAAGAAACAGAGTTTTCTTGTTGTAGTGTGAACAACAGAGAGAGGCAGGAGCTGCTAAGAGAGTTGAATTGGTAGTTAGCGTTGAGGACACTCAGCGGTGTGTAGATTTGAACTGGCACTTCGAGTCGAAGACACTGCACTGTGTGTAGATTGAGACTGTAACTGGCACTTTGAATTGAAGACGCTCTGCGCTGTGAAGATTGGAACTGGCACTTGATTTGAAAACACACGTACTGTGGTGACAGGAACTGGAGTTTTGAATTGAAAGTACAGCAATAGACACGTAGCAAAAGCTGGAAAGTAGATGCCCAAGACTGAGTGTAAACTTCTCAGGCGGTTTTCCTCACTGGAACAACTGGCAGACAGTATTTCCCATACGTTAGGCTTACCCTCACATGAAGGCGCAGCATCGATAGAAGACGTTGAAGATGTAGGCAGGCTTACTCTCACTGAGGGCACAGCACTTGCGCAGACACAAAGGAACAACTGGCAGAGTGGTAGTGGGCGACCGATGGGAGGTCACTGGTGGGGTCAGGATGCCAGTTGAGAAATCTTGAGTTGAGATGCTGGAGGTTAATGTATTCTTGAAGTTGCTTGAAGTTGAAGTTGCTTGAGGTGACAGAAATAGGTTCTTTCAGTTCAATTCGTCGCCAAAATTCTGTAGTAATCAAGTCCATTCAGTAGTGATGATTAAAGTAGGTTTATTGGAAGATGGTACAGGATCACAAGTAGATTAGATTAAGTTAGTATAAAGACCAAGTCTAGATCAGATAAAGACCCCACCAGGAGCAGCCAGCAGGCAGCTCAGCCCCAGTCAACTGACATTACTCACTGGAGATTCCCAACATTCTGACTGCATCATCACATGAACATTCCACTGGTGGTAGACTGGCATTGCATCAACATTAGCAGGATATAACAGTTTACCTGCTCATCATTGTAGAATCCCGAATCCTGATTATACTTTTGTGCTCCTCTATTCTGCGGCAAGGGCGGTTTTGGCTCTTGACTCTGCTGTCTCACAACTTTCTGCTGTTGCTGCTGTTGATTATTCCCCTCGTTCTGCACCTGTTGATTCAAGGTTTTACCCTCATTATTCACTAATGGTGGATTTGTACAATCATTCCTCCAATGTCCCAATTGGCCACAGTTGTGACAAGGAAACTTTTTTTTCGCTTCCTCAAGATTCCCTTTTCCTTTCCCTGCATATCTAGGTCTATTCCCTGCATTATTTCCTGGATTATTCGCCTGTTCCATCAACTGTGCTTCCTGTCTTTCTGCAACTTTCACTTGTGCCCACATTGCTTTCTCTTTCAGCTTTCTTTGTTTTGCTTCAATTTCATCACTGAAGTATTTAGCATGTCTCAGAATTTCATCTATTTTCTTACTCTGCCAATCCACTGTATGTTCACGAATTCTCTCACCAATTTCAGGTCTGAGACCATATACAAATCTGTATACAAAATGACTCAAATCTTTGTCACCCAGGTGTTCATCTCCACTGAATTGTTTAAACGCCAGTATCAGCCTCTCGTAAAAAGCATGAACTGATTCTTTTGCTTCCTGTTGTGTTCTATCTATTTTTACCCAATCTGTCTCTTTTGCAGGTACTTTACTCTTCAGGTATACCATCACCTGTTCATACTTTCTCATTACCTCTGGATCTGGTGCTCCTGTTCTCTGATCTCTTGGACATTCCTCAGTAGGCCAACTCACAACTATTTTACACTCAGTCCACAAATCTGCTGGAACAATTATATCAAACAGACTATTCAGGTCAATCCACAGCACTTTTGACAATTTCACAAACCTATCTACCTGCCTATACCACTCGACGGGCTTTTCTCTCAATCGAGGAAAATCATTCGTAAATGATAAAATATCCTGTCTGGTCCATGGAACATGTACATATCCTCCTCCAGGTATTTCTCTCATAGGATAATTATCCACTGATTTCTCTTTTTCTCTCACTGGAAAAGCTGAATAAGTTGTTCTATCTTCAGATTCCTCTCTTTTCTTATACCACCTATCCTTCCATTTTTCTACATCTCCCCATCTTCGCAATAATGCAACCATTTCTTTAATCTGTCCTGTTCTACCAGTTGCATTCAAATTTTCAATGTCCTTTTCTGAAAAATCCATCCTGTAGGTTTTTTGCAAAGCTTTAACCTTATCAATGTCAACTCCCTGCTCATTTGCTATTGCTCTTAACCTATCATGTGTATTTCTCGCTCTCCAGGTAATATTTTTGCACATGAACATTAGTTCACCATCATGATGACTTTTAAGAATTTCTGTTGGAACTGTCCCTGTAACAAGCTCTTCTAATTCTACCCGTAACCTAGCCACATCAATTGTTTGCGAATCTTTATCCTTTTTCTGAAGAACTTTCATCCAATCATTCAAATCTTCAGCTGTTATTGCAGTAGTTTTTCTCACTGGAACCACTCTCTTTTGCGGTTCTAAAATTGGCATCCCTGAACAACTAGCTTCACTAGCATCTAATATTTCACTACATGTGTCATGTCTGGATTGTCTCAGGTCATTACTTTCTGTCCTTTTTCCTGAATCTCCTGAAGGACCAACTGAACTTATCAAATTATTCCCAACATATGGAATCACCAAACCATTTTCACCTATTCTCTGCTTGTCAAACACAGGCATAACCGGACCTATTGTTACAGGCACCGTAACAGCTTCTAGATTTTTCGTTAACTCCCTAATCTTTTCAGTCAGCTCTGTTGTAGTTCTAGCTAACTCTCTTGCATTTTCGTCACCACTTCGATTCACTTTCTCCCTGAAAGAATTACCATTTCTTGATTCAGGTGTCACATTTTCTGTCTCAATGATACAAACTGTATCTCTTATTGGAGAAACAACTGGTGTACTCTCTTCTGGTTCTGGTCTATATGGAGGTGGTCTTTTGTAAATCATGTCATTCAAGACTTCATCTTCATATTCATTAACTCCATATCTTCTCATTTCTGACTCAGGAACCCTCTCTGCTCCTTCTTCAACTGTTCTCATTGGATATAATCCCTCTGACATACTAGCATCTCGCCACCTTTTCATTCGATCATGATGAGTCTCATGATCATGTCTCCTCCCAAACATGTACCTGTACTGTCCTCCAGATCTCTGTTTTTCTCGCTCATGTACTTCCTCTTCCCATTCCACTAAAGCCTCAAACTGTGTAGGTCTTGGTCTCGGGTCAAGACATAACATCTTTTCCCGTAAATTTCTCAACACGGCCAAATTAAATGAACCATGTTCTGGAAATGCTAGAACACCATCCTCTTTAGTATACCTAATCCAATTCTCCAACCATATACAGGTATGATACCCATATCTTGCAGCCATGTAGGATGCAGGTGTTTTCGGTGGAGGTAACAATTCACCCTCTCTCGTCTTAACATCTTTATCCTTGTTAAACCATTTTTTAATTTTTCCAAAGAATGTTTTCTTCTTTTTCTCTTCTTGGTAATACATTTTAGTTTTTACCAAAGCTCTCTACTCTTTTCCGTATTATAAATATACAATACAGATTTTCAGCCAATAATAGCGCGACTCACACTAACGCACCAATCCTGGAGCGTCTACGTCACTAGAATAGCTCTTCCAATCCTTGCGCGGCTCACACCAACGCACCAATCCCAGCGCGAACACTATTCTGATCTATTATCCAATCAGAGCGCGGTCTTCCTGACGTCAGCAGTCGCTGCAGTCGCTTGTCTCCTGTCTCCTGTCACTCGTCTACCCCTCCTTTACAAAATCTTTTCAGTAGACTTCGTTTCAAAATTTCTACAAAATCTATTAGTTACAACATATAAACATCTCCATTGTCTGCTTCGCTAACCATAGAATAGTAAAAGAAATCTATTTCACAAGAACCTCTCGTTGACACAGTAGCACTTCCATCTACTCTGCCCTTCTAACATACATTCATTAACTGTTTCCTCTAGGACTTATCCAAATAGTCTTACAATTCTAAATGTATATGCATTCACGCACATTCATACAAGAAAATATAGTACATACACACAGAATCCTGCTTCCCGAGAACAGCGAACAATCTGCTCCACTACAGAATTATAACACACGTTAACCAAGCAGTTTACCCTTGCCCAGTTCCTCAAACAAGCTCAGAGAATACCTATTACTCCTCCCGCGATAAGCTTTAACGGCAAACCTTACGGATCCCTGGGACTTAAGACCAGAGTTTCACAGATAACCTTCACTACCATACACACTCCTTATATACCAGAAATATATTCTAATAGTAACATACAATAATGTCACTGATTCCGAACCCAGACAATGTGAATTCTCCTGCATACATACAGGACCAACAATCCCGTCTTTCCAGAGAGCATCATATACTTCCCTCTGCCCTACTACGGAACTGCTACCAGCTTCCAAATTCCAGAAGCACTACATATAACTCAACATGACAACTCCAACATATAGTATTAGTACATATACCAACATCAATAATCAATAATCAATATGTAATCTAATCAGATCAAGACAATCATCAATAACCATCACAACTCTGCTACCAGGAAATTGATAGAGATCAGGGTGCATATAAAATCCCTACTTCCACAGATAGAGTAATCTCACAGTTACACGCACATACATTCTTCATACACTAGGGCCCATTTCACTAACATACGCTCAAATACTCTACCAGCAATAACCTGTGGACAGAAAAACTCCTATACACCCTGCATCTATATCGGGGTCGATAAGATCTGGTTATTGAGACTGCCCTTAAACATAATCTAAACAATCTATACAATAATAATCAAAATAGGATACTCAATAATTGACAAGAAATAAGAACAAACACCATATTCAAATTATATTGCTTTATCTAAAATTAGTCAAAGGAAATCAATCAGAATAAATCATTTTTCTCATAGTTACCTATTCTAGCTAAATGTCAGAACGGGTCAGGACAAGTCTCTCGGTAAAGTCTCTCAAGACGAAGTCCTCTCAGCAACGATCCTCACCAACGCAGATTCGGAACGCGGCAAAAGGCAAATGGCAAGTGGCAAAGCCCTCTCTAGGCTAACAATTCTTATAGCAAATCGAACAAAGAAAAATATAATTTGTAATAACTTCTTCCATCAAACCTCTGAGCAAAGCGAGAAGGAAAGGATGTAGCATCGCTACATTTGAAAATCTCTGCTCAGGAAAAATCACAAAATAAACATAACGGAACAGGAACCAAAAAATACATTTGTATCGTGTAATTCCACGTCTCCTCGGCAATGAGATCATAATTCAGAGTCTTTCTTTAAAGCTCCTTTGTTTTCCCAAAGCTGCCAAGGACGCTTCATTTCACTTGGAGATCACCCAAAACTGCTGCTGTCCTCACGGAAAATTTCAATCAAGCAAAGCAAGGACTGTGGTCAGCTGACTTCAGGACCATATTCAGCAAGGCTCTCTCTCGTCACGAATTCTACTCGAGGCCAGGCTTTTCGTATCGGCCATCTTTATTTAGGCCACAATAGGCCACAATAGACCATCTTAATTAAAAGAGACAAAAACAACGTTACCACAGAATAGTGATTGAACAGTGTTAACCCCACCAATACCCTTATGTGTATGCAATTATCTAGCTCTTGCAACATAGAAAAGCATTAATTCGAAAAGCGTTTCGTGCTTAAAAATAAACAGCACTCAGCAACGTTTAAACATGAAAACATGCACATTATTGTTAAATAGCACATTTATGCATCCCCACGTGTAATTCTCTCTTGTTAAAACAAACGAGTTGATTAGTAAGTATAAACACTTACACAAGACAAATAATTAATAATTAATAATTAGTAAATTAATATAACAAATAGACATACCAGAGCTTCAAAACCCAGTTATTTTCAAACTGAAAACTCTGCTCTAGCACCTTCCCTTCACAATGCTGGCTCCACCTCCTGTGGTGCGTCCGATGTCTCTGCCCCGCACTCTGAAAGGAAAGAAGGAGTCATGTAAACAAAGTGCTCCAGGACTGACCAGAACTGGTTTGGACTAGGCAAGGGTCTCTCTGCCTTCAGAGAACAAAGAGAAACTTGATATAAATATTGGGACCCAAACCCAAGAACTTTAGATCACTTTGGGAACAAGAAGAAACCTTTGCTGAGGAGTGGAACCAGAAGAAACTGAGGATAGACTATCCCTAAGCTGAAGTGCTGCTTGGGGGATTGGCCTGCAGTGGTTGCCTGACTGCCAAAGAATGGAGAAAGGACTTTGTGTGCACTTTTATTCAACTTGTGAAGGATCTCCAAGGGCTTGAGAGAAGAGCTTGCCTCCTGCTGAAGTCTCAGGGACAAAAGACTTGAACCACCAGCTCCCCAAGAGTTCTTTGGAAGTGCCTTTAGCTGTATTTGGGCCTTCTGAGGGACTGCATGTCGCAGGTCCTGGAAGCGTGACTCAAGAAGAAGAAGCGTGTCGCAGTCGCAGCCGCTACCGTTGCATCACTGAACAAGGGTGTTTCGGCTATAGATGTCGCATTGCACCGCATCATGAGAAGCGTCCCGCAACACCGAAGAAGCATGTCGCCATCGCAGCCGCTGCCGTCGCATCACAGATGTCGCCGCTGTAGCTGTCGCACTGCACCGTATCACGAGAAGCGTCTCGCAACAAAGAAGAAGCATGTCACCGTCGCTGCCGTTGCAACCCGGAACAAGGGTGTCGCTGCTGTAGCTGTCGCATTGCACCGCAGAAGCGCCTCTCATCCACTGAGAAGTGTGCCGCCGTCGGAGCCGCTGTCGGAGTCGCTGTCGTCGCATCACTGAACAAGGGTGTCGCCGCTGCAGCTGACGCATCGAGTCAAGACGTCTCGTAACATCGGAAAAGCGTGCCGCATCAAGAAGAAGACGACATCCTTATTTCTTTGCACCAAAATTTCATCGCATCACCATCCTTGCAACACTTTCGTTGCCCTGCGTGTCGCATCTTAAGGTTCATTGACTCAAAATGTCGCATTTAAGATCTAAAGAGAACTAAGCCAATTCTACCATTTTTAAGTAACAGTATTGTGGATTTTTGTCGTTTATGGTCTTGTGTTAAATCTATATAAAGAATACTTATTTTTAATATAAAACTTGTGTGGTGTCCATCTGTAGTGTTGTCACTTGATTACTGTATGTGTTGACAAATGCTTTACACACTGCCTCTGAGATAAGCGTCTGCTCGTGCCAAGCTACCAAGGGGGTGAGCAGGGTTTATTTTAGGAGTGTACCCCCTTACCCTGACTAGAGGCAAGGGTCCCTATTTGTCACAAGTGCATACCTGTGCCAACTAGAGACCCCCAAATCTAACAGAACTGAAGACCCTTTGATAGAGGAGTACATGCATCTTCATTGCAGGTGTGTGAGATGCATACTGTAGAGTGAGATCTTGTTTCTGCTCCCTTCTTAAGGTCAATCAGTTGCACTCATTTCGGTCTATGGTTGCATTTGCCCCTTGAGCCAGAAGAAAGGGCCCTTCCTGTTCTTCTCTCTACCGCGATCTTCAGCTTTTCTTTTGGAGTGGTCCTTGGCGGTTCATCAGTGGACTGGGAGCATTTATCCAGCAATTTTGGAAAGGTTCAACAAGAAGTTCCTAAAAGTTGGGCAAATCCGTACCCAAAACTTTGGAAAACCAACCATTTGGGAAGTACCCCACTGTATTAAGGAAGTCATGTTCATTTCTAATCACAGTTCTGGTCTTGATGGGAAATCCCTTGGTGTCCCTGTGTATGCAGACAATATAAACCTTCCCCCGTAGGTGTATCAGAGCAACGTTTGGGCTTAGCATATCATGTAAATACTACTGTCTAATAAACTCATAACCATTTTTCCATTTACACATACTTTCTTTAGAAAGGGATGTGAGATGGTGTGACTATTGCCAAAATATGGGTTCTTGGTGAATCTTGTGGGCACCTTTTCAGGCAATTTGACCTTCTGACCCACAATCAAAGCACTGGACTCCCATCTGAGGTGCCATGTCCCCTTTCCTATTTCCTTCAAAGACTTCTCTCTCTCTGTTGAAGGGTATTATGTGACTTAGGGTTCCCCAAAACTCCTTTTGGTACAGTAGAATTTGCTCTTGGGACTGGAACATAGGTCAAGTGTCTAGGTGGTCCAGCATGTTGGTCTGCAGAGTCAATATGTGCTACTCCAGTGAGAGTGGGGATGGAATTCAGGTGAACCCTGCCTTGCATGGAGGTTGGCAATGACTCTGTAAATTGTTCTAGGCCTACTTTAGTTCAAATACTGTCTTTTGTGATCATAGCAGTTTGTAACCAATTATCATTAGATCCTTGGTGTGCAAAAGAAGTTGGCAAGAAGTCTCACTAGACTGATGTACCAGGACTGAAGACGATAAGTATGCTCAGCCCATTCCAACACTCTCTGCTTGATCTCTGAATAGCTGGTATTTGCATCCTGGTTTATGGCTTGAAAGGTGGGTTGCATTCCACCAGTCAAGAAAGGAGGTATATAATGGGCTAAGTATTCATGCGGTCAATTGGTATTGTGGGCTACCCTATCAAAGGCTGTAAAAAAAGTCTTAATCTTCCCCAGTGATGAGGAACGTTAGGATGGCCCGAGGAGAGGATAATAACTTATGTGCTGTGAGTGATAGCTCCTTGATGTTGGTCGTTCGTCACAAGTTGATGAGCCCCCCAGTAGTTGGATTGCTTGTTGGAAGTTTCACACTCTGTTTGAACCTGCTGCTGCCAGAGGACTTGACTTAATTTCTGCTGACTTTCTGCTTGTTTCTGTAGAATCAACTCCATGTTCATGAGAGCACTTCTGACGCTGCTTTGTACAAAGACACACCAGGGCTCACATGGGTTACAGGTACATTTTCTTTCAGTCATGGTTTTCTGGATAGTTCTTCATACCAGGTAAGAACATAAATATCTCCAATCATACTTCATTCTTTCTTTGTACATGATGAGAGGCTCTCAGATATGTATTTATGGTCCCTTTCCCTTTCCCTTTCCCACAGGGTTGGGCAAAAAATGTCTCTCAGCAATCTAATAAGTAAGTCCTCTTGATAAGAATACTGTTCCTGAGAGAAAGAGCAAAAGCAAGGTATCCCTGGAGACACTCATACTCCCATTTTTCCCACTGAGTGACAGCCCCTCCCCTCTTATATACCCGGATGGCGAGTACTGTCCCACTTACTCCTGTACTCCTTGGGAAGGATGGAACAAGATTGCAGTGTCTTTGATATTCTGCATGCTAGGACCCTTGCGTTTCTGGACAGACTCTAAACAGGAATTACATAGTCTGTTACATAGGTGTTAAGATGTGGTTATGAGAGTTATGATGCAGTGTGTACATATTGTGATCGTATGTTGAAAAATAAAGACATCTGTTACAGAGCTTCGTGTGTGGCATATTCATTTGCATGCTCCCAGGCTGAGAAGGTCGCTACAACTGGCAATGAGTAGGGGATACATGCCCCAAAGAAACAAGGCTGCTATCCATAGAGTTTTCAAAGGTAAAGCAAAGTGCTTGTGTGTGCCATATGCACCCCAAATCAGTGCAAAGAAGTCTGTGGTTGGCTATGTGGAGTCAAAGCCCAGCTGTAGCCCATACACAGCTATCGGAGAAGTTGAAGGCCCTGCAGAGAACCACATTCCCCAAAAAAGCCTGCCTGAACCCTCTGGTAAGTTTGAAAGAAGAAAAGCTGCACCGCACCATAACACAGAGCCATCATCCATATGGAGCAAATACTAATGGCAGTGATGATTAGGTATGAGAACAGAAACTTACTTACCAACACAGGCAATTAGAGCACCACACGCCCTCAAATAGGATGTGACGACCCAGTCTCAAACAAGGGGCCAGTGGTGGCTGGCAGGGATCTGTGGCTGGCAGGGCGGGAGGACAGAGGCAGGGGGAACGAAAAATAAAAACCTACCTATCTTCTCACGACCGCCGTCTCGCCTCAGCTTCGGTCCCAGAAGCAGGAATCACACAGGCTCCCCATAGCCAATCACAATACTGGTTTAGTTTGAGCGCCCTGGTTCGACGCTCAATTGGAGACTGGGAGCCTGTGCATGTTCGCCTACCAGGCTGTGTATTATGGCCTGGTGGGGAACATGCAAAGTGTGCGTGACTGTTTAGCCCGTCCAAGATGTCCAGCCAAACAGTCATGCGCACTTAGATTGTGCCCACCAATACTCGCCCTTTGACCCTAGCCCCGCACTGGCCTAACCTAGCGCCATAGCAAAGAAAAATAAAATGATAATAACGGTGTCATTATCATTAATTTTATCTTTTTCCTACTCTGAGAGCACAGGGGTGACACTCCTCCGTCTTAGCGGATGAGCTGCCCCCGCCTGAGGTCGATAAGTGCAGCAGTTGCAGGTAGTATCCTGTGCATCGAACATTGCCTGAACAGCATATACTCTCAATGGCAGTAGAAGGGAGTGCAAAATATACCACTGCTAGATTTCTGAAGGCACCACCACTATCTGATACTGTGAAGAAACAGAAAATCGGTGCCAGGTGGATTGCATGGATCGAAACATTCGATGATTTCATGGATGCGTTAGAAAAAGAAGACAATAAGAACATTATTAAATATTTGAAAAACTTTGCTGATGATGGAGTGAAAGAAGGGCTATAGAATGTTCCAGAAACTGATGCAATTTCGTACCGACAGATAAAAGAAGGGTTGGAAGCCAAGTTCAATCCGATGCCAAATGTCAACCATGAAAAGTACATCCTCTACCAAGCACGACAACAGGCTGGTAAAATAATGAATGAGTTTGTTAAGAGACTTGATGCACTTATCAAACACTGAAAGTTCTGTAATTATGAAGAAACCAAGCTCCTCAGAGTCGTTCATGGCTGTCTTTCAGATTCTTTCAGGAGACGCATGTTGAGAGAGAGCCATTCAGTTTAGAGAAAATGCTAATGGCTGCAAAGGCAGAAAAATGACCAGATCGACAAGCTGCTGATATTGAAGCAGGAACAGCATGTAATGAATCAGCATTGATCATCAAAAGTAAGCATAAGCACAAAATAGATGCACACAAGTCGTCGTCTCCGAAGAAGAAACAGTTATTCTTCTGATGTGGGTTTTCATCTCTCCACGAAGGTAAATGTCCAGCCATAGGACACATGTGGAAAGGCTGCGGGGGAAAAAACTACTACATAATGGTCTATTAAGAGAAATAATACATCACAGTGAGAAGAGAAAATGAACGGCAGAAGGTTCCAGAAGCATTCACACCATGCCCACAAAGCCAAAGGGCAACATCAGTTACAACAAGTAGAAACAAAGCACAGTCATCATATAAAGGCTCTTCAGCGTCATTTTCAAGCGCTAGCGAAGAAGACAGATATATGTTGAGGATATCGACTAAGGAATGACTGACACTGTCCTAAAATTACATTAAAGGTGAACTGTAACCCCATAAACTTCATCGTAGACAGTGACGCGTCGATTAACGTCATGCCAGTATAAAAGTTCAACAGCCTATCTCCTGTGCCACGCCTTACCCAATAAAACATGAAGATATACACGTGGGCTGCTTCTAAACCGCTAGAGTCAAGGGTCATTTACAGCAACCATGCAATATAAAATGACATCGGTGCGAGAGCCAAATCATGTCCTTCAAGGAACATCAGGAAATTTCACTTAGTGCATGCCTACTTAGCGTTGCAGTTGCTGCTGACATGGGACAGATAACTCTCAACTACAACATCCATGCTCAGTCTGTAATTGTGAGTCAGTTTCCATCGTAGTTTCATGGCCTAGGAAGACACAAGAAAATGAAAGTGCAACTTCACATTAATGAGGACATTCGTCCCTGTTGCCCAACAGCACCACTGATTGAATTTTCACCTACAAGAAGCCACTGAGAAAGGAATAGAAACACTGTTGAAGCGTGACACCAGCTCCACTGGTCCTACGCCGTGGGTTTTGCCCATAGTTGTGGTACCAAAAAAGGACAGTAGAGGGGCAGTGTGCATTTGTGTTGATAAGCGCCAGGCCAACAAAGCAGTGAAGAGAGAAAGACATCCTGGTTCCCATATAGGAAACATGATCATGCAGCTGAACAGAGCCAAATTCTTCTCCCATCTTGACCTGAACTAAGGATACCATCAACTCAAGCTGGCAGAGAACTGCAGGAACATTACTGCTTGTATGACTCATGTTTGTTTGTTCAGATATAAAAGACTGAGTTTTGGAGTATCTTCAGCTGCAGAGAGATTTCAGGATATTATTTGCCAAGTAATTCAACCTCTTACACATGCTTTCAATTACAGTGATGACCTACTGGTACTTGGGACAACACAAAAGGAGCATGACAAGGGTCTTACACAAGTGTGCCAATTACTTGCTGATGCAGGTCTCACTCTGAATGCAGCAAAGTGTGAGTTTCACAAAACCAAACTTCAATTCTTTGGGCACATATTCTCTGATGGGGGAATGACTCCTGATCCCGTTATGGTGCAAGCACAGTCGACTTGCCCCCCACAAGACGTGACCTTGCTGCGATCCTTCTTAGGCATCACCAGTTATTGCTCAAGGTACATTCATGACTTTGCTATAATGAGAGCCCCATTGAGAGACTTAACAAAGCAGAACATCACATTCCAGTGGTCTCCTGATTGCGACCAAAGTTTCAAAGAAATAAAACATGCAATTTATTTTTTATTTTACAGAGTTTTAAATAGCGCAAACTTGACCCGAATCAGGTATCAGAGCACTTTACATAACACCAGTTGCATTCCATGAGGACACTATTTTATTTTTTTGTTAGGCACGGGGAGATTAAGTGATTTGCCCAGAATCACAGGATGTTCAGCGCCATTGCTGAGATTCTAACCCAGTTCCCTAGATTCGAGGTCGACCGCCCTAGCCGTTAGGCCAACTCCTCTCCCCAATTGAGAATGCAACTGAAATGGCCTATTTTGACTACAAATGACATACTGAGATCACAGTAGATGCGAGCCCGGAGGAGATGGGGGCAATCGTTGCTCAACACAACGGCCATCCGAAAGCCCAGAGACACATTGTGGCCTATGCCAGTAGAAGACATAACATTCCTACTATCAGCCGGAGAGGAAAAGACTACTAAGGCGACCCCGGCTGGGGACGATGAGCCTATGTAAGATGCCGGTGCCTGTCCATGGGACTGTGTGAGGCAGCATAAGACACCTCTGGCACCAGCCTACAAGAGGCGCAGGCATTGGTATGCAGGCGTGCAGCAACCAGGAAGCAGTTAAACACTTCTGGGTCACCTGGGATCTATTTAGTGCATTACCTCGCCTCTTTAAAAGAGGCGGCAGAGCTGTTGTTTCATTGTGAGCCGCTCCGAGACACAGAAGCTGCCTGCTGCCCTTATGGGGCGAAACTAACTTGTTAGTTTTCATTTTACTGGAAAACATTTTACTATCATTACAGATCACCAGGCATTCTCACCATATTTGGAAACCAGACAGCTAAGACCCCTCCTTGCATCAAGAGGTGGGGGTTGCGACTGAATGAGTACGACTAAGCAATTGTACACAAGCCGGGGAAGGACCAAGACCACGCAGATTACTTTTCATGAGTGCAGCTGCATTGCCACAATTCGACATAAAAAGTGGCTGAAGAGTATCTCAACTTCATGGTGAGGTCCTGCACGCCAGCAGCTCCATTCATTGAACAGATTATTGCTACCATTGCAGATAAAGACATGCTCCTCCGCAAAGACCTCATTACAACACAAGTTTGGCAAAAAAGAATTTGACTCTTCGCTGATTATGTTAAATTAAAAAAATTAGAAAAAGTACAGGATGAGCTATCTGTCACTCAACAGGGTTTCATAATGAGAGGCTCAAGAATCATCATACCTGGGATTCTGAGATAGCAAGTCATTGATCTAGCCCATGAAGGACATCGTGGCATTGAAGCAGCAAAAAAAGCCCTAAGAGACTAAGGGCCATATGTAGGAAGCCCAATACCGGTCGGTAACGGCCGATTTTCGGTAAATATCGCGTTACCGACCGGTATTCAGACTTTTGGTATGTAGGGGGCACATTTCAGGATTCGGTAATTTACAGAATCGGTAAAATTACCGATTCGGTAATTTTACCGATTCGGTAAATACCGAATCCTGAAATGCTATGTAGGGGGAGTGTGTGGTTGTTGTGGGGATTCGTTATTTACCACCAACTAAAAGTTGGTGGTAAATGACGAATGGCTGTGAAAAAGCATTTTTTTGCACTTAGAAGTGTGCAATGTGGCAGTCATACATGCCCGTAGGGCATGTATGTGTGCCACATGTGCACACATGCAGGAATCAGGGGTGCAACAGGGTGTCACTGTGACACCCTGCCACCCTTGATTGTGCTCCCCCCATTACCGAATCGGTATTTACCGATTCGGTAATGGTAACTGGCTTCCCATTGATTTCTATGGGCCTCCTGGCCCATAGGAATCAATGGGAAGCGAGTTACCATTACCGAATCGGTAAATACCGATTCTAAATTACCGACCCATTCCGAATCGGTATATATTACCGATGGATTACCTACATAGCATTTACCACTTCATAAATACCGAATCGGTAAAATTCGGTATTTATGAAGTGGTAAATGTTAGGCCACCTGCATATGGCCCCTGGTGTCGTTCCCTCACCTAGATGAACGGGTCGAGAAAGAGTTGAAAGTATGCTATCTTTGTTACTGTTTATCCCCCAAGGTGACGTAACATACATTGACAATGTCTGACCTTCCTGCGCATTCCTGGAAGAGAGTTGCAGTTGATTTCTTTGGGTCTCTAGGAAATTAACATCATCTCATGGTAGACATCGATGAATATTCATATTTTCCTTTGGTGGAAGACTTATCATGCACACCCTATGACAAAGGCATTGAGCGGCTTGATTACATCTTTGCAGCAGGGGGCATCACCGCTATTCACAAATCTGATAATAGTCCACCTTTCAATAGAAAATAATTGAAGGAGTTTCTTGTTCAACTCAATGTCAATAGAGTATATCTCTTTGGTCGCAAGCCAATGTAGTTGAACAATTTATGGGCGCCCTCAATAGGATTATTCAGCGAGCATCATTGGAAGGAATTGATCTAAAGTAATCAAAGCCTTTGTGCTTATCAATCAACTCCTCATTCTACAACAGATGAAATTCCAGCCACCTTCCTATTTGGGAGAGCCCTCACAACCGAACTCGCAATACATATCGGACTGATCGTGTCACAGCCACTTCTTGAAAGTGCAATATGAAAAAGTTTGCTGATCAGTGCCGACACGCCCAGGAAATGGTCTTTGATAAAGGGGACAGGGTACTAGTCAACCCTTGCGGTTAACACTTTGAGGATTGTAACGTGCAAATAACCTATGGTGACAGACCATTGTCCCAAAAAGTCCATCACATGAGACAAATCACACTTTAAAACCTATCTCAATGTGTGTCAGCTTCTGAGATCACGAACAAGGCGCCCCCGCCAGAATGTCCTGATCAAACATTTGAGCCTATGTCTTTGGTACCTAACCAAGGTGCATCTCAACTACCTCAGACCACCCGATCTGGCAGACCAGTGCAGGCACTTCGGCGACTCATTGAGGAAATATGATGCTAATGCTGCCTGTACTTTTTATTTAACAAAGGGGGAGATGTAATGTCTTTGATAATATGTGCGCTAGGACCCCCACGGCTCTGGGCGGACTCTAAACACGATTTTACGTTGTCTGCTGGGAGGTGTTAAAGTGTGGTTATGAAGGTTATGATGCAGTGCAAACAGATTGTGATTGAATGTTGAAGAATGAAGACATCTGTTATAGAGCTCAATGTGTGGCGTAGTCATTTGCATGCTCCCAGGCTGCGGAGTACGCTACACCGATCATTGACTCCTCCTCCAGGCCGGGCCTTTCTCTCCCATAGTAGTGAAAGAGTGTCTCTTCTTGGCTGGATCTCTGTCCCTTTAAAAAACAGACTCCTATTTTCTTGCTGGTAAATCTGACATGGTGTGTGAGAGAAAACATTCCCTACTTGGCTTGGGTCTGGGGCTCTCTGACCCAGAAGCCCCTGGCCCTAAAGAACAGAGCAAAACAGAACTCTGCTATGTCTCCATTGCGGTAGCAGTGTGATCGACTTTCTTGCAGATATATTATTCTGAATCCCTGAGCCTTGTGATTCCTTAACAAAACAACCCGTTATCTAGTCCCCCAACCAGTACCATGGTTGTCAAAAATATGTTTGAAGACGTTTCTCCCCCTCCCGCTAAGATCCCAGTTTGATGATGGTGTATGTTCTAGAGGTCAGGGTCGGACTGACCAGTAGGGCAATCAGGCAGTGCCCGATGTGCTGGTCTGACAGGTCAGTGTGTGGGTCATTTTATTGTCTGTATGTGGGTCTGTTTTATAGTCTGCTGGGCCGGATTTCATTGTTGATTTCCCCATTATTGCCACAGACAGTGTCTGCAGCAAGCAGACATGTCTGCAGCCGCCCTTGGTTTGCAAAACAGCTAGAGTGTCTTTACAAGTTCCAAACTGCCCCTATATGTAAATATGGACCACTTTTTTTTAGCTATCTGACCTTACTCTTGGGGGCCACTTCTATTTTGATGCCCGAGCCGATTTTCTGTCCCTGTCTGGCCCTGCTAGTGGTGTGAAGTATACCCCTTTACATGCAGAACTTTCACAATGCATGCTGAATCTTTAGTGGAAAACATTTATTGTGCACACTAAACTGCTGGAAGCAGACCTTCCATGTTGCAAACCTGCAGTATGCAGAAGTTTCATGGTGCATGCAGAACTTTCATGATGCATGCTGAATGTTGAATGCAACACATTAATTGTGCATACTAAACTGTTGTAAGCAGAGCTTCCATGTTGCAAACCTGCAGTATGCATAACTTTCATGGTGCATGCATAACTTTCATGATGCATGCAGAACTTTCATGGTGCATGCAAAACTTTCATGGTGCATGCAGAACTTTCATGGTGCATGCAGAACTTTCATGGTGCATGCTGAATGTTGAATGCAACACATTCATTGTGCATACTAAACTGTTGTAAGCAGAGCTTCCATGTTTCAAACCTGCAGTATGCAGAACTTTCATGGTGCATGCATAACTGTCATGATTTTTTTTGTTTTTTTTAAAACTCTTTTTATTGGCATTTGTAGTAAAAAAAACAAAAAACATTGCATACATTTTCACCGTTGGAATTACAGTAGATGTGAGCCCTTGAACCACAGTGTATAGACGCTGCTTTTAGAGTCAGCGGAGCTTACAGGCTTACAGTGTTATGGTCCCCGCCTATTCTCTGAATTAGAGACAGGCTAACGAAGCCTATGTCTGGGCCCATCCCACTAATGCGCGCTGTGGACGCCGCACCATGCGGGGGCTGCTACATGTATCCATATCCCCTGTGTGGGTTGCCACACAGGTCTGTGAATTGCAGCCACCTGATTACTATTACCGAACTGGGGATATGAAAAACTGGGGATTGCACCATAGCTAGGAATATAAGCATTGTGAGTCTAACATCGGATAGCAGTGTCTTTGCCTGTCGCAGTGTTAGGGTTTCGCAGGCGCGGGGAAGGATCGGGGGAGGGGGTGAAGGCGGGAGAATTAGTCATTTTCCGTACAGGGGCCTAATAGGGCAACAGTTACAGTCTGCATTTAGGACCCGCCGGGTGCCCGGGACTCCTGCTCGCCGTCTTGAGCGGACTCCAGAGTCGCGGAGGCCTCCTGAGAGCCAACCGTTCGCGGGCCCACCACCGGTAATGTTTCCTGAGCGAAGGAGTGCAGTAGCATCGCCCAGGGCAAGGAAATCGGATGTTTGCGATGTCCCCGGGCCTTCTCCGTTCGAAGTAGCGTTTCATCTGCTTTCCCCCACTTCTTAACTGCCCCCACCCACGCCGCCAGGGGACGTCCCTCCTGCGCCTTCCAGTGCATAGTGATGCATCGTTTGGCCATGCATAACTTTCATGATGCATGCAGAACTTTCATGGTGCATGCAGAACTTTAATGGTGCATGTAGAACTTTCATGGTGCATGCAGAACTTGCATGCTGCATGCTGAATGTTGAATGCAACACATTAATTGTGAATACTAAACTGTTGTAAGCAGAGCTTCCATGTTGCAAACCTGCAGCAGGCAGAACTTTCATGGTGCATGCATAACTTTCATGATGCATGCAGAACTTTCATGGTGCATGCAGAACTTTCATGGTGCATGCTGAATGTTGAATGCAACACATTAATTGTGCATACTAAACTGTTGCAAGCAGAGCTTCCATGTTGCAAACTTGCAGTATGCAGAACTTTCAAGATGCATGCAAAACTTTCATGGTGCATGCAGAACTTTCATGGTGCATGCGGAACTTTCATGGTGCATGCTAAATGTTGAATGCAAAACATTCATTGTGCATACTAAACTGTTGTAAGCAGAGCTTCCATGTTGCAAACCTGCAGTATGCAGAACTTTCAAGATGCATGCAGAACTTTCATGATGCATGCAGAACTTTCATAGTGCATGCAGAACTTTCATGGTGCATGCAGAACTTTCATGGTGCATGCTGAATGTTGAATGCAAAACATTAATTGTGCATACTAAACTGTTGTACGCAGAGCTTTCATGTGGCAAACCTGCAGAATGCAGAACTTTCATGGTGCATGCATAACTTTCATGATGCATGCAGAACTTTCATGGTGCATGCAGAACTTTCATGGTGCATGCTGAATGTTGAATGCAAAACATTCATTGTGCATACTAAACTGTTGTACGCAGAGCTTTCATGTGGCAAACCTGCAGAATGCAGAACTTTCATGGTGCATGCAGAACTTTCATGGTGCATGCAGAACTTTCATGGTGAATGCTGAATGTGGAATGCAAAACATTCACTGTGCATACTAAACTGTTGTAAGCAGAGCTTTCATGTGGCAAACCTGCAGTAAGCAGAACTTTCACGGTGCATGCAGAACTTTCATGGTACATGCAGAACTTTCACGGTGCATGCAGAACGTTCATGGTACATGCAGAACTTTCATGGTGCATGCAGAACTTTCATGGTGCATGCTGAATGTTGAATGCAAAACATTCATTGTGCATACTAAACTGTTGTACGCAGAGCTTTCATGTGGCAAACCTGCAGAATGCAGAACTTTCATGGTGCATGCAGAACTTTCATGGTGCATGCATAACTTTCATGATGCATGCAGAACTTTCATGGTGCATGCAGAACTTTCATGGTGCATGCAGAACTTTCATGGTGCATGCAGAACTTTCATGGTGCATGCATAACTTTCATGATGCATGCATAACTTTCATGATGCATGCAGAACTTTCATGGTGCATGCAGAACTTTCATGGTACATGCAGAACTTTCATGGGGCATGCTAATTAGTTGTACATATAACAGTTATGGTGAATACTAAACTGTTCTATCCATCACTTTTTTGGTGAATGCTAAAGTGTTGTATGCACACAATTCATGGAACAACGGCTATATGCAGTCCCTAAAACTAACTGCTAAATGCTAAACTGTTCTAATTTTTATGGGATTGGCCAAATTGCTATATGCAGAACCTTTCTGATGCATGCAAAACTGCTTCATGCAGGGCCAGCGCTAGACATGGGCAGTGTGGGCAGCCGCCCAGGGCCTTGCAGCTGCTCACAACTAAGGGGCCGTGCACCGCCTTTCAAAAATGTTGGTATTACAAGGCCAAGGGAGCACAAGAGGTGTTGCACTGTGAGGCGCAGGGTAGGGAGAGAGGGGACCCCTCCCCTGAGCCTCCCAGCCATGGGCTGTAAGAAATCTAATGGTTGCATTTGCATGACAACAGCGATTAGATGGATACTCAAAGTGACCTCATGTGTGAAGTGAGCCCTCCCCTGCATGAGTGTGCCGCAGAGCTCACAAGAAAAGAAAGAATCGGGTCCCATAACCTATTGGCATTACTCACCTAGGATGGAAGAAAGCAGAGAGTTTGGCATTTTATGATCCAAGAAATAATCGCAAAATCCCTTAAGATGCGCAAAGGACGCAACATTTATTCTAGTGGTAGCAAAAAACAAAAATGTAGGACAGAGATATCAATATTAGGAATAGCGATTTCCTGCGAATCTCAATTTGGTAATCGCTATTCCTAATGTATGAAACTCAGAGTTTTATTTACCAATGCTTAGTGAGTCGCAAATCAACTTACCTCATGAACATTAATGACGCCTATTGGGAATCGCTAAAATCACAGGGAGGCTGGCCTGCTGGAGTCAGCAGACCACCATGTAGGAAAGTACTCCTTTTGGAATGGTTACCA
The DNA here is from genome assembly GCF_964204655.1 of Triturus cristatus. Classification (NCBI taxonomy): domain Eukaryota; kingdom Metazoa; phylum Chordata; class Amphibia; order Caudata; family Salamandridae; genus Triturus; species Triturus cristatus. The sequence continues at coordinate 1,138,171,391 of NC_140584.1, forward strand.
CCCACTTTTTGCCTGACTCTGTTGCATCTTTGACAGCATGTGACTGGGTTCCTGCTAACCAGGTTCCCAGTGTCTGTGTTCTTTCCCAAAACTGTACCTTTGTTTGGAACACATCTGGCACACATGTAAGTCCCTTGTAAAAGGAACCAGTGGTACCAAGGGCCTTGTCGCCAGAGAGGGTCTCTAAGGCCTGTAGCATGTATTGATCCAACCTAAGAGACCCCTCACCAAACACATGTGCACTGCCACTGCAGCCTGCTTCTTTTGGTGCAGATAAAAGTAAAGAGTCAACCTGGCACACATCCCTTTGTCTCAGGCCTACCAGTCTGCAAGAGGCACATGTAAGTCACCCCTACAGCAGGCCCTAGAGTCCTAAGGCAGGGGGCACTATACCACACGTGAGGGCATAACTGCATGAGCTGATATGCCCCTATAGTGTCTAAGTCTATACAAAGACATTATAAGTGCACAGTGAAGCCATGCTGAGTACATGGGGGTACTTGTGACTATGAGTTCCACAGCTCCACCAAATTCCAAGATGTTTGATACCAAACATCTCAGATTAATAAGCCCACACTGATGACAGTGTTGGATTTGTTAATACATAAATTTAGAGGGCACCTCAGAGGTGACCTGGCAAACCTACCAAACCACTATTGTGTGCCTGACTGGTCTGCACCAGCCTGCCATCACTAGAAACTCCATATTGTAGATTGTTTACTTACCTGCATATTGCTGATTGTGTTTCCTCCCATAGGATAACATTAGTTTTTTGCATTGAAAAACAGTGATATTTCAAAATGTATTTTACTGCAACAAAGTATCTTTGGCTCTATAAAATAAATATAGCAAAAGCAGGATTCTTACAAACCATTGGTCTCGGATTTAGTCATCGATTGTGTGTAATCATTTAGTTTAGTCATTTTTGTGTGTACAACAAAAGCTTAACACTGCCCTCTGATAAGCCTAACTGCTCGCCCACACTACCACAAAAAGAGCATTAGTATTATCTACTTTAGCATCTGTAAAGCTTCCAGGGATACACTTGAATCTGTTCACAACATACCTTCCTTTGGTATAGTTTATACAGAGCCAGCTTCCTACACACCATATCTGTGATTGCTTTTAAATTAAGCAATCATTTTTTAAATGCAGCCTGTATTCCTTAAAGGAAAATGGATTGCATTTAAAAAAGAAAAATGAAAAGTTTTCTTTTGATTGTTTAGAGCAGACAGTGGTCCGTGGTACCTCTGCATGCTCATAAAAAAGGTTTTTATGAAAATTCACAAAGGGGAATGTGTTACCACCGATTTGAGGTAGGTGGTAAAATGTGAATGTTTAGCGACCGCATTTCGGTTGCTAAACATTCCTACATACCACTGCGATTAGGTATTAGGAAGGGATGCCCTTAATATGCCCAATCCTAATACAGAATCGGTATGTATTTACAATTCCAAACTGCGATTCATTAACATGTTTCCGAATCGTAATTTGGGAATGATACATATCAAAATGCATTTTTCCAGTCGCAAACGGCCTGATTCTGCAAATTGAGCCATTTGCGACCGGAAAACTGCTTGATACATCTGGCCCTAAGTCTTTTACCAATGAAAGCAAAATGATTCACGCTCTCAGAGAGATTTCTTTACTTAAGTTGCTAAATAGCTGTTAGAGAATTACCCGATACAGTAATTGACCCAAGCAAAAAGCCAGGAGCATGACACAAGACCGAATAACGGGCAGAAGATTTGAGAGGTTGCCCTCAGGACATACAAACATGACGGTCTTGAGGTTGTGTGGGTCAGTACTGGGGTCAGCACAGGGCTAGGGAGGAAACTGCACATAACAGCATCGCACTGAGAAGTATTATTAAAAGTGATAGTTTTTAGGTCGAGCCTATAGCAGCGTGCATGCGCTGCAATAGGAAAATGACCTCATGCATATTTCTATTGGTGTTTGCGTGCGTCTTCCTTCAAAGACAGCACGCAAGTGGGTAAAGGCGGGTGCATGTCCCGCCTTTCCCAGCAAATGTAACTGCCCACGGCCTAGGGCTTGCGGTTACACGAAGAGCGGCATCTGTTTCCAATTATCGTGCCCGCGTCTCGCGTTCGCGTTAATTAGAAACAGATTGCGCCTTTACAGCAACTCCCAGGACTCGTGGACAAGGCACACCTCCCGTTGGCTGCCGCCGAATCACAAACAGCAGACTCCTGCTCTTCAGCAGGACCTCCTCTCTTTTGCGGTAAGTCCTCTGTCCTCCTAATGCCCCTGTGTGGGCTACAGAGCAATCACAATGCCCAATGAAATGCCGCACCACCGAAGTGTAGCGCCTGGCTTTCACCTCTGGGTGCTTGGAATGCTCCTTTCTCAATGTGGTTCACACTAAAGAGCTCCCCGGAGATTGCTACCTCTGCACACACACCTATTCTCACCTTTTTCTATTACACCTGTCTATAATCACAGCTACACACTTGGGGTGACACTGCCTGCCAAACAAACACTTGCCGCGACAGATCACCCCTAACTGACATGCTTTCTACCCATCGACTTGCAGTGAGCGTTTAAGTGACCTGTTGCTCTCTCCTTGTGCTTCAGTTCATGAAACGGTGCAGAAAAACACAACCACAGCACAACAGTAGTCTTTATGCATAACATCGAGACACTACCCGTATAAGCCACATCGAAGACACACTGTCTTAGACCCATAGCACTAGGGGAGCAGCACGTCACACTTCTACCAATGAGCCAAGGCAGGGTATGGAGTGGTAGATACGGTGCTGAGCGCCCTCTGCCACGCGGATTAACGTGCCAGTGAGCGGAGGTTTTTATGAGACGACCTTATCACCAGGGCTGAGCGCGCGCTCGTAGGGTTTGCATTGGAAGAGGAGGAAGGTGTATAATGAACGGGACAGGGTTGTAAATACTCAGGGCGTGACTTACAGAATGGGACTTGCCTCGAAACGAATAACGTCGTTAAAGCTGGGTTTTCAAGTGCTGTAAAATTGAAGCAAACAGGAGAGTTTATCGTGAAAGAGTATGTCTACTGTGGAGAGGTGTGGCTCACTGGTTAGAGGCGGCCGACCCGTAAGCAGAGAATCGGCCAGGGACCAGGGTTCAATTCCCGACGCGGCAGGGTCGTGGACCAGGGTCAAAACGGACTCGATAATTCTCGCCTCGGTACCTACTCTAACCAGGAACACACTTGGCAACTCTGGGCATTAAGCTTGCCTCATCTCTACAACGGCCCCCCACAGACGCCGGGGATGCCTGGTTTCACCTTGGAGATACCCAAAAACGGACCATCTCACAGGGAAAACCAGGACGGGTTCCCCAGCGGTCTTCAGCGCCAGGATACTCCATGGAGTCACAGTGCGCTTTACAAGTACACCTACATTTACATGGCTAGCGCCATGCAAAACTGGCCTCTGCAGGATTCTGTGTGTAACCTGAAGGTCACACGTTCAAATCTACGGAGGCGTCAGTGAGTTGTTCAACCTTCTGCGGGTGATAGCACGAGTTTCTTTTCCTGGAGCTGAGACAGCACCTGTTATTTAAGTGGCATGAACCAGCAGAGCATGATATTGCAGGCTCAGGATGTAAGAGACTGCATGGGGATTTTACTGGTGTTCCCCTGGCTTGACCAGGCCACTGCGCAGCAGCTGGAGTAAGGGACACCGGGCTGGTTACATGCAGACACATGTGTACATGCGTGTGCACACGTGTACGGGCAGCTCAGGGGAGATTCCTAGCGTGTGCAGTCCAGGAGCAGCTACAAAGTGAATGGTGTGGCAGGACTTATGCAGTATTGGGTGGAATAGGCTTTATACACTGGAAACATGCCAGGGAAAGTCAGTGTGTCTTACTGTGTTTTCACTTCATTATTTCCCTAAGGGAATGTGGGGCCCATGGCTAAATTAACTTCCACAAGGCCTACAGTTTCCAGACATGCACTAAAGTCCATTGTATTGGAGGTGAAAAGAAGTATTCTGCAGAGTCCAAAGTCATATTTGTACTGCTTTTGGGTCATCCAGAACTGTCATATTTCTGTGAGCCAGCCAGGACCAGACCCAGGCTGAGGGCTGACCTCAGCTGGATGGATTGATAACCTTTCTTCCACAAGTTAGGGCCTCCTCTCCACGAAGAGAAGATGGGAGGGGATACAGGTTCATCAATTAGCAGCTGTCACTGGGTGCCAGGCACCAGGCTGCACCAAGGAGGGAAGGCAGCGTGGGGGATGAGGCTTCAGACATGTGGCCAGAAACCCTGGACGACACCATTTTGAACAAGCTCAGAGGCTGGACAAGAAGGAGGGAGCAGGGGCAGGGACGTGATGTGTCGCTGTTTGATAGGACCAACAGAGACTTTCTGCCAGCCCCCTACTCAACTTTTAAAAAGTGCTTGCACAGGAAGAGAAGGGCTCTCTGGGGTGTGGTCTGCTGAGGGTGAAGGTGCTGGAGCCTGGCGCAATGGGAAGTTGGAAGAAGAGACCCCCTGACTGCCCCCAGGACCCTATCAGCACCAGAAGAAGAGCCCAGGACTGGTGCACAGAAACAGGGGCATTTGCGCAGGGAGAACAGAGTCCCAGAAGGAGACCCTGGCGAGAGGCTGGCGCAGGGAGCCAGTGAATACAGCACCCTGCTGAATCAGAGACCCTGAGGGCAGAGGAGAGTGTTCCCAGTGGCGGGGGCTGGTAAAGAGGAGCATGAAGCGCCCCATAATGCCTGGCCAGGCATTTGGAAATCTGCCGTTTTGGTGCTTTGTGGCCCACAGAGGAGGGGGGTCACCCTCACTTGTGGAAAGGTGCTGGGGGAGCACAGTCTTTCTCCCCCCCCTCCCCAAAGCACGAAGAAATCTGCCATTTTGGTGCCTGGTGGCCCCCAGAGGAGGGGGTCAACCTCATCTGGGAAAAGGGGTGCAGGGGGGGCTGCAGGAGACCGCAGTCTCCCCCAGCATAAAGAAGAACAGTCCACCCCTAAGTTTCACGGGGCATCTGAAAGAATAACCCCTCAAGGGCTCAGCAGAAGGGCTGAGTTGGGGATGTCTGGAGAAGGGCATCCCCTGGAGGTGAAGTGGTGTAATTGCACTGAAATGCATTTACTATTGGTTATTTCTTTTTAGGTGGACTGAAAGTCACATGTGTAAAGTGACGTACCTGTGTAAGGTGATGTTAAGCTAAATGGAGTTATGTTGCTGGACCTTCCTGCTAGGGGGTCTGGCTGTATTTATGTAATCCCATGCTTTTACCTGTGATTCCTTTTAAAGTGAAGAGGCACACTGCAGGAGAAGTGTAGTTGCCAGGAGTACTTCTTTTGAAGGGACTGTAAGTCACATGTGTAAGGAGATGTCATAAGCCAAGTGGGGCTATGTTGCCAGACAGTCCTGCTAGGGTGTCTGGCTGTATATGCGCAATCCTGTGATTTCATCTGTGATGCCTTTAGGGGCTGTAATTGCAATGCATTCAAATGATCAACCAAGGTGATGAGTACTGTCATTCTAAAGTGTGCGTAAACATGGATTCTTGCTGCTGCGCTTAGGTGAAGACCACAGACTGCTAGCCCTTAAGATATAGAGGTGCATACTTTATGGTCAGTAGGAGATGCTCTAACAGGGTCATGTGTCACCAAGGCAGGTTTACCCCTTTTTAATGCTTGTTGAGGTAATGGGGTGGGTCGCCACTGGGATGGTGCCAGTACGCAGGGCCCTCGCTCCAGGTTATGTTCAACTAACTGCATTTGGGGCAAGTTGATGTGCATACATGGGAGTGGTGGTACTAGACCCCACCCCCCCTGCGGGAGGGGTGGAGATGTTATGCAATGTCACAAAGTAATTCCAACAGCTTATGTATATTTGTAAATTGGTGCATGGTATTGAGTGGTGTGTGTGTTTAATAAATGTACTCTTACTTTTATAAAGCAAAGTACAGACTGGACAATCAATTATTGAGTGTTATTTTTGTGCACCTGCAAATGGCGATTACTAGCCCACACCACCTCCCTTGAGTAAGCCTCAGACTGCTCTGCAACGCTACCCTCTGAGAGTCAGGCGCTACAATTGGGTGTTTGGTTCCCAGTGAAGGACAAATGTAGTCATGTTATTTGTGCAGGCCTCACAGATGCTGCCTCGTTATCCAACAGCGATAATGAACAAAATTAAGGTTGGTGAATTAAACATTTGCCTAGGATTACACAATTTGATCGAGTAGGGAAACCGTGATTGAGCCTAGATTTTCAGGTTTCTCCCTTTGCAATTCAGCTACTACATGGCTATTTCTTTAAAACATGCTCCTACAACCTTGAGCTTGTAACATTGTGTTTTGCAATTGTTAATTCTTGTTAACATGTATTGTTACTCCTCTCCTGTTATTTACATTGTTTTTACTGTTTTGTACTTTTATGGATACAATGTTTATCCGAATAAAGTTTACGAACTGAACTGAACTAAAACATGCAGCTTAATGCTTGTTCTTTAATTGTTGGAGGGTGAGACTAGAGCCTGGGCGACAGGCAAGGTCCACATTGCATTTCTGGCAGTTTTACAAAGCACAAACTGTCGCTATGGACATAAGAGCGCTTTACAATAGACTGACTACGTTCATTTGTTATTTCAGCTTAGAGATTTGCCTGAGTTCACCGGATGCTGACCCAAGGCGGGATTCAAGCTACGGCTTCCCATGATGCAACTGTAGCTTTTAGGTCACATCGATCCGGTGAAGGCACAGCTCAGTTTGGGATCAAGGTTCCAACAGGGCCGAGAGCTGACCAGAGCCAGACCACTGGCTCGACGTTTTAGTGACATGCTCATCTATAATAAATAGCAAGCAAAGAGAGTAATGTTAGGAAGGGCAGAATCCATGCAAAAATGTAAACCGTACGGAGAGTGGGAAGTTGGAAGGGGAGAGATGGATGCAAAGGATTATAACAGCTGACAAAGGTAAGAGGCTAGGGGGCGAAGAGTGGGAAAGAGCAGCGTATGTGAGGAAGATGTGGATATAAGAGGGGCAACGCTAGCAGGAAGAGGCTGTGGAAAAGGGAGAGGTTGATGTACAGTGGACAAAACCAGCAAAATAGGTTGAGGCAGAAAAGGTAAGAGTGTGGGTGGGAAGATTAGAGGGAAGGAGTAGAGCATGGAGGGGAAAGATGGACGTAAGAGTGGCAGAATTAGAGAGAGAAGGTAAGACACTTTTGGAGAGATGAGAGGTGGATATAAGTGGGCAGAATTAGCAAAATTGCAAGAGTGGAGAAGAGGTAAAAATGATGTAGAACCCGTGTACTCTGCTAAGTACATTGAGCCTCTGCTGAAGTTTGCAATTCCCTATCTCTTTATTTTCCATGTAAAAAAACATTAAAATATTTTTCTTGGTTTCGAGATGCATGTAACATCCTTAAAAGGCTGTGATCTTGAACCATTCTCAATATATCTGCTGAATCTCAGCCTGTTCTCTGTGTACTACGTTACTCCTCTTGGCCTTTCCATAAAATCTCACTCCCAGTGGGACCCTTTCCTGCACACATCTAGAGATTATAACTCTCACACTGAGCTCCTGGTGCATTATCTTGCTTGCCTCTCATAAGTTTCTCCCAATGGAAAAATGAAAAAAGCTGTGCATGTTTCTCTACTCAAAAAATCTTCAGCAGGCTCAAAACTTCTCAGCATCTTCTGACATCTCTTTCCTACCCTTTCTCCAATGGCCAACAATATTTTTCAGTAAAAGGAAAAAAGCAGAAGTATACTGTGAGACATTTTTTTGGGGTCAGGGGCAATAGGTGGTTATCGGCAACATCTGTGAAGGATACCGTTGTTGTTGTTTGCTGTTTCAGGGCTGATTATTTCATTTCATTTGGATGAGAGTTATTCCTTTTAGAAACTTGTCTTTCCAAAGGTGGCAATAGCAGCAGTCAAAGCTCCTAAAAATGAAGTTTGAGAGTAATTGCTGTGTTTAAGTGCTCTGTTTGCAGGTGTTGTCCAACCGTTGGTGCTTCTGCCTGCCAATAAATTTGCCACCCCATTTGTGTATGGCTTTTGTCCTGCCTCCTCTTCTTATCTTTTAGAATCTGTGCTTCTGCTTGTTGCAGCTCATGCAGGTCACTCACCTCTGTGCTTCTGCTTGTTGCAGCTCATGCAGGTCACTCACCTCTGTGCTTCTGCTTGTTGTAGCTCATGCAGGTCACTCACCGCTGTGCTTCTGCTTGTTGTAGCTCATGCAGGTCACTCACCTCTGTGCTTCTGCTAGTTGTAGCTCATGCAGGTCACCCACCTCTGTGCTTCTGCTTGTTGTAGCTCATGCAGGTCACTCACCTCTGTGCTTCTGCTAGTTGTAGCTCATGCAGGTCACTCACCTCTGTGCTTCTGCTTGTTGTAGCTCATGCAGGTCACTCACCTCTGTGCTTCTGCTAGTTGTAGCTCATGCAGGTCACTCACCTCTGTGCTTCTGCTTGTTGTAGCTCATGCAGGTCACTCACCTCTGCAGTAGCGGTTCGTGGAGGGAGTTCAGTGGGGCGGTGAGGCGAGGCAGGGAAGGGGCAGGGTGGGGAAATGTAAATACCGAAATATGGATGAATGGAGGTAAGTACACATTTAAATAAATAAAACGAATTCCTTTGCGCGCGCTGCATCGCAAAATGCGATGCAGCGCGCGCAACAAAGTTCGTTTTTTTAATTTAAATGTGTACTTACCTCCGTTCATCCATATTCCGGTGTTTACATTTCCCCACCCTGCCCCTCCCCCGCCCCGCCCCACGGAACTCCCTCCACGGACCGCTACTGCACCTCTGTGCTTCTGCTTGTTGCAGCTCATGCAGGTCACTCACCTCTGTGCATCTGCTTGTTGCAGCTCATGCAGGTCACTCACCTCTGTGCTTCTGCTTGTTGCAGCTCATGCAGGTCACTCACCTCTGTGCTTCTGCTTGTTGTAGCTCATGCAGGTCACTCACCTCTGTGCTTCTGCTTGTTGCAGCTCATGCAGGTCACTCACCTCTGTGCTTCTGCTTGTTGTAGCTCATGCAGGTCACTCACCTCTGTGCGTCTGCTCTTGCAGCTCATGCAGGTCACTCACCCGATCTAGTATCTAGCTGCTATGTTGACCCCTCATGCCTGCTTGAAAACAAATGTCTTATCTTCACCTGCACTAGTGTAAAGGGGGGACCTCCAATAGTGCATGCCAAACAGTTGTATGGAAAACATTTAATTTATGCTAAAATCTTGAATGCAGATATGTTATTTTGCATGCTAAGCCAGCGTGACTAAATGATCAAATGTAAGCAATTACGGTGCATGACAGAACTTGTATGATGCATTCTAAAGTGATGTATGCAGAGCTTTCGTGACGTATGCCAAACCGCTGTATTCAAAGGCAACAATGTCCTATTAGGTATCATTGGAAGTCATAATTTATGCAATCCCTAATTAATCTATTGTACGGCGCCACAAGTCAAAAAGAGAAATACAAAGAAAATGGATCAGACCCAATAAATCAACTCATACAAAGGTATTAGCCATATCACTTGTAACTGCATTCAGCATGCTTATTTTTTAAAAGAACAAGGGGTACTCAGTGTATTAAGAACATGAGGTGCTCAAATAGTTTGTGCAAACGATGCAAACAAGAAGGTGATCACAATAAAATCTAAAAGTGACAGAAAGAACCCAGTAACATGTACAGATTCTGGAGTAATGAAGAAAACAAAGTCCCAATTTAAATAAATGGATTACTGCACATAAAGGCCATCAAATGAATGTCCTTTTCCGTCCGGTGCGTTTGGTGCCGTAATAAGGAAGGGCCTTCCTCAGGACAAAGGTCAATAATACTGCATCAAAGAGAGATTACAATTTGATCCAAAGTTTCAATCCATCACGCTATCAACAAATTTATGAATTTTTCTTTAAGTTTATTTATTGAATTTTACAGTACCATACATCATAATGGCATCTTATACAGTCGTCTCTATATCCCTAAATAACAAAACTAAAAAACAAAAGGTACAATTGTTGATCAGATGTTATACGAGGTGCGGTTATACGGTCCCGCTCTGGTGGAGCAATACAAACACATTGAGTAAAATGCTGACCCAAAAGTACACATCATCTATCAACATTACACCGTTACCGCTGCAGTCTGGGACAACAAATATTCCCTCAAGGGAGCCCAAATGTCCGTAGGTCTAGATGCCACCGACAATTCCTCAGCGTATGTTTCCAATTGTTCACGACAATAAATCAGGTCTTTCAACCACTCGGCAACCTTTGGGGCAAACCTGCTCTCCCATGTGAACATAATCCGCCTTTTAGCCAGAAGGAGCGCCACTCTCACATATCTACCCATAACAGCCCATGCCTGGGGGACACAGCCAAGCAGACACTCCTTCGGAGTACATTGCAAGACAATACCCGTCATGGTATGGATGCGCTCCACAATAGACTCCCAATAGTGAAACACAGGGCCACACTGCCAAGCGAGGTGAATAACGTCAGCGTTATCTTGACCACAAAGTTTACATTGGGCAGAGTCTCTAAGGCCCATTTTATGCAACTTAACAGGGGTATGATACACCTGATGAATAAATTTAAAATGAATTATACGCAGGTTGCCGCTTGGTGTGAGACGGCCCGTTAACATGCAAATTTGTTACCATTCTTGCATAGTAATCGGAGGGGCCACTAATGTATTCCAGCACTCGAGGCTGCGATCCGCCCCTCGCACCGTTTCATCCTGCCCCCCCTTGTATAGTTTAGTGATAAGTTTTTTCCTAGATGGAGCTACCAATAACAGCTGGAGTGTTTGAAGCACAGCGGGTTCAGCAGGGAAGTCGGGGTAATAATCCTCCATCGCACGCTTTAAGCGATAGCAAGAGTATTGAAACAGGAATGTAGGATTCTGAATGTGTTCTAGGTCCTTCCCAGTTATGTAACTACCTTCAAGGAAAAGGTCTCTCGTGTGTGATGCCAACCTCCTTTAGAGCCGCTACAGGCCCCTGCTCCCAGGTGATAGACAAGGCTGTATGCCCAACAAGGGGCATAGCAGGAGCGTATAGAGGGAGTTTGTGTCCTCGTTTGCCAAGCACCTGCCAAGCTGCAATAGTGGTATCTATGGTATTAATTTCTGACCTAGGAGTACGCCGGCGAGTGTGCGTAAGGACACCCTCCAGTGGCACGGGGTGTGCATCACCGTCCTCCACTGCAATATGCAAATGTAATTATGTGTCTGAAACCAATAATAAGCATATTGCGCCTGCGCACATAAATAATACACACAAACATCAGGCGCTGCGAACCCCGCTTTATCATAAGCTAGTGACAAGGTATGCCAGCTAACTCTGGTCTCCCCATACCAATCTCAAAAGTTGCGTCTGCACGGTCTTAAAAAAATGCTTAGTAAGTTTGATCGGGATATTGCAGAACAGATATAAAAACCGCAGGAGGATAACCATTTCAATTACAGCAATGCGGTCTGCAAGGGACAGCGGGAGATGGGACCACCAATCCACTTGCTGCACGACAGTGTCATAAGCCGGCCATAGTTTTCTCTGATCACTGTATCAGGGTCGCGGTGTACCCAGATCCCAAGGTATTTTACAGGGTCCGCGGTCCACACCAGAGGATATTCCAGCTGAGGTGGTAATGTGGCCAAGGTCAGAGGGAGAATTACTGAGTTCTCCCAGTTAATTAGGAGTCCAGAAAAGAAGCCAAATCTGATGTACTCCCGAATAATCGGAGATAGATGGAGCTGTGGATCGCGAATAAAAAGGACCATGTCGTCCGCGTACATAGATATACCAACCGGCCTATGATTGAAGTTAAGAGCAGCGGCTCTATGGCGCTGGCGAATTTTGCACGCTAATGGCTCCAGAACGAGTGGAAACAGGAGTGGAGACAAGGCACAACCCTGTCTAGTGCCACGCTCTATGGGAAAAGGCTCTGAGGTTAGGCCACCCACTTGCACCCTCGCCGACGCATCTGTGTATAGGACCTGTATCCAGCGTGTGAAGAGGGGGGAATCCCATTCTATGTAGTATGCGCATCATATACTTCCACTCTATCGAGTCAAAGGCTTTCGCTGCGTCCAGCATAACTGCAGCTGCCGATAATTCAGGATTCAAAACATGAAACATTGCAAAAATGGTGCGCAAGTTGTGAGATGTGGAGCGCTCCGGGATGAACCCGGATTGGTCCGGAAGGACCAGTAGGGGCATTAGGGGTTGGATCCTGGTAGCCAGTATCTTCGCATCTAAATTTATAAGCGATAGTGGACAATATGATTCACACAGTGTGGGCGATGTATCTTTCTTAAGTAGGGTTATAATCAAGGCCCGCCTGAGGGACGGCGGAAGAAACCCGGATTCATGCGCCTCCGCGAACATCTCAAGCAAGTGAGGCACAAGGAGATCTGCGTAAGTTTTATAAAACTCTGCTGTCAGGACATCTGGCCCAGGGGCCTTATTATTAGGAAGAGAGATAATAGCCTCCCGAACGTCAGCTTCATCTATGGGCCGACACAGATACACTCTGTGAGCGTCCGATAACCAAGCACAGGCCGTATCCGAGAGATATTCATCAAGTGCCTCATCTGCCATTCTACCCCGCGTGGTATACATAGCCGAATAGAATTGCCTAAATTGATCAAGTATCGCAAGTGGGGTAAAATGTGCATTTCCTTGAGGGTCTACTATTTGATCAATCAGGTGGTGGTCAGCTCTGAAACGTAGCCTGGAAGCTAAGCACCTCCCAGGTCTACTCCCCTCCCCGTACGCCCTGGTCTCCTTGTGATGTATTTTGCTTCCTGGTCGGCCAATGTGTTGTACTCAGCCACTAATTCGTGTATGCGGGCTAACGTGTCTACCTCTGGCGAGAGCTGATATTGGCCCTCTAGTTCCCCCAAGACCTTTTCCGTCTTTGATAGCTGGCCTCTGATGTCTCTTAGGATCCCCGCCGTGGTGCCAATGCACACACCCCTTAATGTCGCATTAAACACCTCCCATAGCGTGACTTGACTATCCACCGAGCCCACATTTAATTCAAAATATTGTACAATAGCAGCTCTGATTGCCTCATGATATAAGGGATCCAGCAATGCCTCAGCTCGAAATCGCCAGGTGAAGTGTCGTCTGGGATTCACGGAGATGCAGACCTCCAGACCCACCGGGTTATGATCCTACAATGTGCGTGGTAATATGTATACCTGTGTGATCCAGCTATTAGCTTCCTCGTTCAGCAGCCAGTAGTCAAGTCTTGGCCAGCTATTGAATGCAATGGTGATATGTGTTCCTACTAAACAATCTGGGTTGCGCTTGCGCCAAACGTCCACCAACCCCATCTCCAACATGGCATCTCATTCACATTGGGCCATCTTGACAATGCGCACTCCTGCCGGATTGGACTTATCCAACTGTGGATTAAGATGGGTATTTAAGTCGCCACCCCAGAGGATAGCCGACTCAGGCCACGATCTCAAAATCTTAAGCATGTTTATAATAGGCGATGGGTCATCCACTACGGGCGCGTACATATTAACGATTGTTACAATAGACATCCCCAACTTGCCCTGTACCATAGCCCATCGACCCTCTGTGTCAGTACAAGTGTGGAGAGGCCGGAACGGAACGCCCCTTTTAATAAGAATAAGGACCCCCTGGAGTAGTTAGAATAGGATGACGCCAGCCGGAAACTAGCCCACTTGTGTGCCATTCTAGTCTCTGTTTGCTTACTCAGGTGCGATTCCTGCAACAGAGCGATCTGCACCGCGTGCCTGTCCAGATATGTTAACACATGGCATACTTTCTTTGTGGTATTAAGACCACGTATATTCCATGTTAAACATTTATACAACTCCCCCATTTGCAATTGCAACTGTAGTCAACATACCCTGCTCACCGTCCCTTATTATATCTGTGCCACCAGTGACGGGGGTACCATTTACAACATGCATTCTGATCTCAGTACCTACAACCGTAAAAAACAAAAACCCAATCCCACCCACCTCCCACTTTAGCAACCCAAATTTTCCAAAGACAAAAACCCAGAATATGAACAAACTCCACAAAAACAAAATACTGTGAACCATGAGGTGGGGTATACCCACTGGGGGCGTAGCGGTGAAGTCCACTCCCAGTGTGAGCGGGAGGGGGCCGCCGATAGACTGTGAAACCTCCTATCCCCCCGCCATCCAACCAGGCATAACAGTGGGGTCAGGACAGAAAGCAGGAAGAGCGACGCTAGGTGGCCTGAAATCATAACAATAGTAGCCGGTATTCCCCAACTGTACTAAGGCAGCCAGTCCAACAAAGAAAAAACAAAAAAAATGAGCAATTCTCTTAAATACCGTGGGTATAATAGAAGGACACAAATTCAACACAGGCGTCTTCCCATAGGTCTCAGCCCATCCATACCCACTGAATGTCAATAAATCAAACGCATACCACAACCTAACGTCCCCTCCACAAACAGCTACCCGTTAGTAGTAACAATATGGTATACAGACAATATCATGAAGTGCACATGGTGCTCAGTCCTCAACATCTGGCGCATTAGCTGCCGAGTCCCGCTTTCGGCACAGGGATTTGGCATATTCCATAGCCTGTTTAGGTGTCGTGAAAATCTTAACCTTGTCCCCAGTACCTATACGCAGACACGGAGGGTAAAGCATGGCATACTGAACCTGTTCCTTCATTAAAATCTTTTTGACTCCTTGAAATTACTTTCTTGCCGCTTGTACCATGGTAGTGAAGTCTGGATAAAATGATAGAACGTTGCCCTGGTAGTTGATCGTCCCCTTCTGACGAGTGATACGTAGAATAGTGTCCCTATCTCTGTAATTCAACAGTCGGGCAATGATCGGTCTAGGGGGAGTCCCAGGAGGCGGGCGCGCCGCCAATGACCTGTGAGCTCTCTGAATAGCAAACATGGAGGACAGCTGTTCGGCCCGCAGATATCCCGGACGAGGGTCTCGACATAGTCCTCCAGTTGCCCAACATTTGTTGACTTCAAATTGTGCACGTTATTACACCTAGAGCACGCCTCAATGTCCTCGTTCTTTGCCTGTATTACCGCCAGCAACCTCGCCATGTCTGTGGTTTTAGTAGCAACCTGCTGTAGGCCGTCCTCTGCGTCTGAGATCCTCTGCTCCGCTTCACCGATTCTTGCTGCGTGCATGTCCAACTTGGTAGAAAAGTAGTCCATCCTACCATTGAGCGCCTCAATTTTGCCATTTATAGCCTGAAGACTGGCCTGTATTGCAGACAACGATTTCTCCAGCGCCGTAGGGACCGGGGCCGCAGAGTCCAGCTTCGAATCCGAGACCGCAGTCTGTGAGGACTTGCCGCCTCTACGTGACTCGAAAGTCAGCCGGGGCTGACTCTTATCGGGCTTTCCCATTGCGACGACAGAGAGTCTCAGCGTTAGTATAGTGAGAGCAAAACTATGCGCCAGTGGGGGATCACCCCGCACATGATGGTCAGCAATGGAGGCACTGCAGGCTGAGCGGAGCAGAGGGACCAGCACAGCGCAGGCCCCGCAGAAGTACCGCACTACAAGGTCCACAGCCGGCACTATGGCGCACAGTCCAGCTCTGTGTAGGCATAGATAATAATAATAATAATAATAAATTTATTGTTTGATTACTTAAAATCATTACACAAACAACACAAAACAAACCCCTCCCCAGATAAATGCCACATTGAACTAAAACCTTAATATCCAGAGTACAATCCACATCACTTATCAGTAGGATTCAAGTTAAAAACAATTACATTAATGGCTTTTGGATGGGACGACAGAGGAATAAGAACCCAAAGGGGTGCTGGTGAACTCATTAGACTCAAGTTAATTAAGCTCTCCCTCAAATTGACGTAAAAGTCTGCAGACTAGGTTCATATATGTAGTTCCACGGCAAGCTAGTATCGACGAGGTGCCCTCTAGCCAGCAAATCACCGCTTGCCTGCTAGACCGAATGTTCAGCTCAATGAAAATTGGTTTCAAGAACTTTCTCCTTTGGTCTAAAGTGGCTGTACATGTGCATATTAGATGGATTAATGTTTCTTTTTTAAAGCCACATAGTCTGCAGGATTCCGTTTTGAATGGCTTTTTCCACTGGGGGTATAAATCCTTAGCCTCATGCACACCCATTCGGAATTTTAAAAAACTGGTTTTTAGTTGTGAGCTGAAATGGGCGGATAGGTACGGTTGTGGCCTCAAGAATCTATATGTATTAATTACTGTCCACCCATGCCGCCGCTTGGAGAACTCTTTTTGGCTGCGCTATTTACTATTTTGCCAAAGCTTCCTCGATCCAGTCTTTTGGCCCATGCTGTTTGTAGGGCCAACTCAGCCAGGGACTCTCTCAAAAAACTTCCCCAGGAGTTGGATGTTACATGATCCCCCTGGAGCTTAATTTCTTCCCAACATAGGCTATTTAAAGAGTTCGTATCAGAAGAGCGGAGCATGTGGCACAGTTTAATAAAACAGCTCATTACTCGAAATTTCTGGCGCTGGAGGCCAAATTCCAATCTGACCTGCGAGGGCGAGACAGATTTAGGCAGGTCAAAAACTGCTTTATAGATCTTTGTCTGCAATGTATTCAGTATGTGCACTTCTTTGCCACGCCATGGAGCCAGGCCGTAGGACAATTTAGGTAGTATTTGGGCTGCCATTACTTTGAGCAAATGAGAGAAATTTGGACTGTCCATCTTTTTGCGAAGTAATTTATATGCAAAAATTAAAGAATGTGCCTTTGCTGTTAGAGCCAGTTTGTGATCTTTGTGGGTTGCACCCTGCCCAATTACTACACCCAGGTATTTATATGAGCTGACTTCTTCGACAGTTGCCCCCTTAGCCGACCATTTGAACTTGAGTTTCTTACGATCAAATAGGCGAACTATTTTTGTTTTTTCTTTACTTAACTCCAGTTGTTCCTTATCCAGGTAGGTCACGAGGTTGTTTATTGATCTCTGAAGGCCAATGGGAGTTTGGCTCAGCAGAACTATATCGTCCGCATATTGTAATATGGTGATTGGCTCATTGACCAGTTTCGGGGGATGAAACTCTGGTTTTTCAATGTGCGGAGCTAAGTCAGATAAAAAAAGATTGAATAGGCTGGGGGCTAAAACGCAGCCTTGTTTTAAGCCGTTTTGCGTCTGGATGCTTGCAGTTGTACTTGACCCATTGCCTAACTTGACTCTTGCCCAGGTGTCCGTGTATAAGGCAATTATGGCGTTGAGCATTGTAGATGGCAAGCCCCAGTCACTAAGTTTTTTCCATAGCTGGCTCCTGCTTACCCTATCGAATGCAGATTTAATGTCTACAAAGCAGGCGGACAATCGGGAATCACTTTTTTGGGCTTTTTCTATTAAAAGAGCAAGGGTTACAAGGTTGGTTATGGTACCCATACCTTGCCTAAATCCTGTCTGAAACTTGGGGATTATGTTTTTTTCCTCCATCCAACCTTTCAGCTGAGTTAGCAGGCACGAGGCGTAAAATTTTGCTTCCACATCTATCAGTGAAATTAGTCTGTAATTTCCGGGGTTACTATGATCTCCCTTTTTAAAAATGGGGTGGATGATGTTCCCCCTCCAAGAAGCCGGGATGTTAGACTGATTGTAAATCCCATTGAAGAGTGGAGCAAGATAGGAGGACCAAAACTCTGGATCGTTTTTGAAAAAGGCGTTGGGAATTCCGTTGGGGCCAGCCGCTCCCTTGGTTTTAAGTTTCTGTATTATCCCTCTTAATTCTTTCTCGGTTGTCAAGATGTTTGTCCCATTAGTGGAAGGAACTGATTGTAATAAGCTTTCTTCCATCTTTGCTGGAATAAAAGGGACTTGAGTTACTTTTGCATCTTTGGCTTCTCCAGGAGACCTTCCGTTGGAACCAGTTCCTGCCTTATTATATAGTGAGAGTACATTATTTGGTCCAAATGTCTGCTCCAATTCCTGCTTCTTGCAGCAGTTTCGGGCCGGATGACAGCTTGTTAATTATACCCCAAAAGTCGCTACTATTAGGCTTTTTGCTGGCGGATAATAGTTTAAGCCAAATGGATCCTCTGTGCGCTGTTTTTATCTTCCAGAGGTTCGTCCTGAATGTTCGCCTCAATGCGTACAACTTCGTTTGGTCTGTTTTGAATCCCATTTTTTTTGCTTGTAATAGCAGTTTCTGTTCTCTTACAATTGCTCTTTTTTTAATTCTAAGGCCGTGATTAAACCAGATGTCTTTTCTGTTCACCACACTGGGGGTACGTCCCGAGGAGGCTGAGAATTTGTGGACTAAAAGATGAAACAGACACTCCCAGGATTTAACGCGATCCAACTTGGCTTTGCTGCCCTGGTTAGCCACAAAAACCTTGGCTGTCTCTCGAATGGCCTGGGGTATCACTCCCCGCCATTTTAGTTTTTGAAGATTATATTTTTCTGGGTGATGCACTATAGAATTTATTTTTGGTGCATGATTGACTTTTTTACACATGTTTAAAACCAGAGGCAAATGGTCGCTTACAGCTCTTGGGATGATGTTGAGGTTGTTAATTTGTGGGAGCAGATTATTACTGATAATTATGAAATCTATCGTAGAAGAGATTTTGCCGCTTAGAAATGTTGCGGCTGCTGGAATGTCCCCCAAAGCTTTTCCGTTCAAAATTGTTAAATCAAGTGATTCTAGGTTATTTACAAATGCGTGTAGGTATACACTCTCTGCCCCTGGCTCACCACATCCAGGATCTCAGCGCGTCACACTCCCCACCACGTCAGCTCAACACAGTGGGGCACCGTGACCGTATCCACCACATCCCAGAAGCGAATGGCCCAGAAGTCAATTGTGAGAGACAATAAAGCGGTGCCCGCAAAACGCTGAGGCGATCTGCTCCACCGCCGTGGCCAGTCAAGGAAGCAGTGATTTGGCGCTGTGAAACTCTCTCCCTCCAGCAGGGCCCGTCCCCACGCCGCCTCCAGAGAGGCACCGATCCCTAGAATACGTTGGGCCGCAGTTAGAGCTCCGAGCGGCGTGCAGGGCTGAGCAGGAAGCGGCACTCAGAAGGGACCCAAGCGGCTTCGGAGGTCAACGCAGCGAGGGGGGGGGGCTCCGGCAGCCGTCAACTCACTCACGCCTACCTTCTAGGCCGAAGCCAGCCCCCTGCGCTGCAGCGCGCCCCCGCCTTCAGCACAGTCACAGCCCTCGTCCGCCTCCAGGGGTCCCCGCACACACAACAGCGGCAAGATCGCACCTCCAGCCGGGCAGCTCTCAAGTCCGAGGCACCGCAACAGAGGGCACGATTCCGGAGGACAACGCAGCGAGGGGGGAGGGGCTCCGGCAGCCGTCACCTCACACAGGCCTACCTTCTAGGCCGAAGCCGGCCCCCTGCGTTGCAGAGCGCCTCCAGCACAGTCACAGCCCTCGTCCGCCTCCAGGGGTCCCCGCACACTCAACAGCGGCAAGAACGCACCTCCAGCCGGGCAGCTCACAAGTCTGGGGCACCGCAACAGAGGGCACGAATCCCAGCCCGTACGAGAGCCTCTCCAGTGTCACTAGTGATCACGTCAGACACGCCACTAAGTCCGCTTTAGGGTGGCCCTGCAGCCGCCATTTTGGCCGGCAGCCGAGTCCGCCGCAGTCTCTCCACCGGTCCCGGGAGCCAGCCAAGTCTCAGATAGTGCATCGCTCACACACCCCGGCAACAGCAACCCCGGCGGTGCAGGTGACTCAGGTGGATGGCGCGCTGGTAACAGGATAGATGAAGGATTAAGTCGGCGGCCGGCAGAGTCACACTACAATGCGACAATCTTGCCGAGTGCCAGGCCATGCCCCCCCCAACAAATTTATGACATGGTATGATTAAGAGGTCATACCAAAGATACCTGAAAATCACTGTATCGGTACGAATGACTCTTGTAGGGAATCGATTAGATCAATGCCCATGGACAGCCATTCAAAGGTGAGGGCAAAGAAACCCAATGTATTGATCCAGGGATCAGACAAGTATTCAACCAACTTGGATCCCCAAATATTTAAACACAAAGAGGAATAAAAAGACCTGAGTGCTCCAACTAACCATCTGCTCAAGACGAAACCATACAAAATTGGGATACATACAGACAGGGAGAAAACCTTCCCCAACAAAGATCAGGGCGGCCGCTTAAATTCAACTACAAACACATTTCCTAGTCAACGTTGACCTCCTGATTGCGAACTGGTGTGACAAGTGATAGTACTATGCCAAGAGATTCTCGCCCTTTTAAGGAAATTTGTGCCGTAGCAGTCGAGTCTGTCACCAGTATTCTCGATTTTACTCCAGTCACAACAAATTCATTATGGAATTGCACCTCTTTTACTGCCAGCCTTGCTTATTGTAAGCAAGGACTATAAGTACAAAGTGCTTGTTTAAGCACCGCTTGCAGGTTTTTTAAAACACATAAATACAAAGCATTGTCATTTACAATGCCAATAGCTCAAACTCTCGCATTGCGAGACCTATTACATTGCAAATGCTTGTTACACTTGGTAATACTGTCACAGCAAAGATTTCACCTCATTAGTACCAGTTTAACAACCAAATATAAAAATAAGCAAATGAAAGAGAACCATTTAACCTTTGTGAAGGGCCTTCCAGTGCAAGCAAACAAATATTGTCAATTTCTTTGTAACTTTTGATCCGTTTGAGCTAGAAACTATTTTTTTTATTAAAATATACAGATTATGCAGGTGATGGAGTAAGTGGCAAATGCGCAAATCCACAATTATGCAAAAAAAGAAGTGTCCGCAGAATCGCATACTTCCTGTATGAGGCTTTCTAGATCCATATTAGAGATCTAAGTGTTTCCTATGTTGCTATTTTAACTGGAATGTAAACTATCATAAATCTTCGATGAGGGGAGGTGAGCATCTGCCTGACACAGGACTTAGAATATTAAACTTTTAATTAAACATTTTTTTAAATACACCCAGCAGTGCAATGCTCACCTTACTGAACATATAAAAATGAACTATGATTTAAACAACATTTTGTCAAGTTCCATTACCGTAAAAACTTACAATTATGTGTTTGAATAGAAAACGTCACCTCTGATTTGCATGGGTGGATAATGAATTACTGTTAGTGATTTAGATAATGTGGGTTCCCAGTGTAGCCTTTTTGAACAAACGTATATGTTTTCATGCAGTAAAAAGTGAGATTTGTAATGTTCTGATCATATGAGCGTCCTAGGTAGTATGTAAAATAGATATTGGTCTGTGTTAATAACTGTTGTGTTATTGTATAATTGTGTCCATTAGGGGCTATTAACTTCACCAGTGTAAATTCCTTTGATGGCATCAAGGTCATGTACAGCACTTCCTGGTAGAATTAAGTGTCAAAAATCGTATGATGGCACTTCCTTTTATGGCACTTGGGCAAACGGTAAGTGATGTCACTTCCGCTACCCCAGGCATTTTGATGAATCGACGTGCATGGATGATTTCCCTCTAGTGCCCACCATAACCCCTCTCCCCGGCCCTGCCATCAATAGTTAGAATTTCTAAGCACTGGAACAGCTCTCTTGTGATGTGTGGTGGTTGTAGTGCTCCCATGATGCTCCATGGGTCAAATTGCGGTCCGCTACAATCAGTATTTTTGTAAACCAACCTATTAATACTTAACTTGGTTCCCAAAATAAAGAGTGGCTGTACATACCACTTTCAAGCATTATTTTTAAACAAATATTTATACAGTTTCTGGATCAATATTCCAAAACATTCAAACCCTTTTTCAATATGGAAAGACACACTAAATAATACTAGGAAACCAGTGGTACATTTGAAAGAAATCAAAACCCTCTCCTAGTGCACGCAATATGAATTGTAACTATAATGAATATAAAAAATACAGTAGTAAAAAAAACTCACCAGAAGTATGAAAAGCAAATAATATTGTGATGTATTGGTAAAATCATAAATCCTTCCTTTTGTCAATATTTTTAATCCCACCCTCACCTCTTTCGCTAACTAGACTAATCTCAGCATCTACGAAAGGCCTAATTGAAGTTTCAAAGATGGTTCACACCCACATATATTGACTGAACAAAGAACCAATGTTCAGTAAAATAGTAGTGTCCACTAGTCTCATGTGTGTCAGCATTCAAACATAAGCCGGCTGAATTGAGGCTAAATGTGCCTTCCAGTAGCCTTCAGCAAAGGAAGGTGATACAGTTCAGTCTGGTGTTGGTCCGGAGTCTCTGGTACTACGTTCCTCTCTCCTATCTTTCTGTGTTACTATTCCAACAAGCTTACTTAACTAATCAAAGTGCATATTAACCATTTCTATTTCTGGCCCGGGAACGCTCTCAAACAACTTCTTTGGAGGAGTATAAAATGTAATACCCTATCATTTTTCTGTTCCTTGAACAGTAGACACGAAAAACGTAGCTGGGTCTTAACCCACAGCAACTTTCATTTGTTCTAATTAGATCAGAACCGTTCACTAGCAGTGGCCGTGCGTCCATTGGAGGCGTTGCCCCACTAATGCCACGGAAATCGTTCTACTTCTGACGCTAATTGCAGCAATCAGGACTTCTGATTGGAATTAGCGTCAGAAGTAGAACAGGGACGCTGAAGGGGGTGGGGCTGCGGCAGCACTCTCAGGGTTGAGTGACAGTGCGCTAGTACGCATGTTCGTTTTTGGGCTGATCATTTTTACGATCAGCCCGAACATGCGCACTTGCCTTCCCCTTAGGTGAGCGAGGGTTGCTTCATGTGCAGCTCCCGGTCTCCTAATGAGCAGGGAGTATCCCTGCCCTCAACCAATCCTGGCGCTGCTGCCTGCTGGAGCAGCGTCTGGATTGGCTGAGAGGCAGCAGACGTTGAAGGCGCCAATGTACTGGACCCCGGCCTAGGAGCAGACAGCAGAGGCGGCGAGGACCTGGACCCGCCCGGTCAGGTATCTTTAAGTTTTGTTTTTATTACTTTATTTAAACCCACTCGGCCCCAACCCCCGCGCTACCCTCCGCCCTGCGAGTATTGGGAGCCCGAGCCGCAACTGAATCTTAGCGCCTAAAGTTCCGGAGCGAGATTTGGGAGCTAGGAAAACATGTGCCTGTGCTTAATGATGCCACCATGGGAACCTGCCCGGCAATCATCAGAGGGCAGGGAAACATGCTCACAGCCTTTTTCGGCTCTTGAAAGTTTCAAATTTTCCAGCGTGTTGTGAATGCTAAAAATTAAGAAGTATTATCCTCGCTGGAGCGCTTTCTGCCCCACAAACAGAGCATGAGAGCAAAGTCTTGTCGACTCCCCCCTCTACTGCAGGCCAGCAAAAAGCTTAGATTTTTATTTCCAATCTGATTGGAGGGCGTCACACCTTTTTAGGCCAGCAGCGCTGAATGGATTCTCAACGTGGGGCAGCGGGCGAGGGGAAGGCAATAACATAATTTTGAAATGCATAAAAATTAGGGGATCTTTCACTGGCGCTTCTAGGCAATAGGTTTATCTTGGCGCGTTCTGGAGATGGCACGCGCGCATGGGACAGGTTGCGATTCAAGCGGACGTGTTTTACTCCTTGCACTGTCATTCCACTGTTTATAGCAAGCTGCATTCATGTAATTTAATGATCGTTCATTTTAACCCAGATCTATCTGCATCTCTGTCATCACCACATAATGCATTTAGTTGTTACACAGATGGATCTGCTGATTATAATCACCTTATTGTTTGATCATGTTATAATTGAAGTAATGGTCTCATAGAAATGAAATCGTACCTTCAGTTGCAGCGAACACATATCACTGGCCAATAATTTCGTTCGCATTTCCCTGGGTGTCCTGCCCTTTGTATTGAGCATGGGAGTGAATTTGTAAACTAGCCGAGTACCGCAGGTTCCATGCTGCTAGACTGTGGTTTACGTGTTTCGGTAATGCTGTGGTGACAATCGCACGTTTCCGGTGCGCCTTGAATATTTACATTGTCACTCTGTCGATTGTATGGTACTCTGGGTGTATGTTTTATCGTCTTTATGTTTCGGAATGTATATGTCAGTACCTGATTTAATTTGAATTGTAAATGTCTGTCCATTAAGAACTATCGCTGTATCTTTATTTTCTTAACACACGCCTGTTTATTAATGCTATCTTTGGAAGTGTATTTGATGCTGGGGAAATTCTTTTGCCCCTGGGGTCAAGAGAAAGGCAATATCACTAACGTAACGTGCTTTGACTGACAGGCTGCACATATGTAGTATATATATATTTTTGTTTGTTTTGTTACTGTACACGGGCTGGAACCGCTGTGTGTAAATCATTCTTCATTTGTGCCTCACTACAGCACACGTGGAATTGTAGCCCACCTGCATTAATGTGATAAATATATCTACACACATCGATCTGGGAGCTAACATTAACACCCCTTTTTTCTGTGAGCGTGTCCGGCAATCCTTACATTTCAAGAAAAGTTATACGTTGGGTAGTTTTTAGACTACTGCAGCGCATTAGTACACTTATCAAATGACGGAAAAATATTTATCTTTAACCCACGCAGTTCCAAGTAAGCACCATCAAAGGTTTCCATCATGGCTCTTCTCTGGTGGGTGGAAAAACTCGTGCTGTCACGAAAGTATGTCTCCCATATACAACATTTTCCTTGCACAGCCTGGCAGTGGCAGAACAAGTCCAGCAGCAATACAAGAGACCCTCAAAAACAATTACATACACATTGCAGAAGCACATGTGTATATGTTACTTGTGCTTTTCTCTTTTCTGACCTCATTCACTAGTTTTGTGAAAATGTTACCTGGCTATACTCAGACATCTGCGCAGGTTATCTGGGAGGGAAACGTCCTCAACCAACAGAAGCCGTCAGATTTATTATACTGTGATCCAGCCATAGTATGGCAACAATAGGTTAAGTCTATAATGCATTCCACGTTTCAGATGTGGCACACAACCCACTAAAAATTACGTATTAATGGATATACACATTTAGCAGCACATCTATGGAGCAACTCAAGAACACAATTCAGCAGCAAACTCTAAAACTAGCATAACTGTTGTACAGCAGGATTCATCTATCTGGAAGACATGTTTGCTTGAAATTGGATTAAGACGTTAAGACGATTCAAGAAATCTGAGAGAAATAGTCGCAAACATGGGAGTCCAGACAGCTGGATTATCGTTTCAAACTCAATAAACCAGTTTCTTCAAAAACCTTCAAGTCACCAATCTGGTCTCTCTCGAAATCATTAGGTCACTATTAAGGACTATATCTGGATTGTAAGGCACAATTATCGAAATCCTTTTTTTAGAATGCACCAGTAAAAACGGAGAGATAAATGCAACAATTACTGGAAACGGAAATAGCAGTAACTGTTGAACAAATTAATGCAAGAAGATACGGGCAGTTTTTAATGTGTTTAATATTTCAAGACTATACGTTCCTACTGCTTAATAAGCCTTGCTTTATCGCTACATTCATTTTCTTTAAAATGCACCATTTGCCAATCTTTTTTAAATTTCTTTCTCAGGAGAGGGACTCTCCCTAGACCCCAGGTGTGTCCATTGAACTTGTTCACATCGCTAACTAGTGTTTTTTTATTGGAAAGGGTAGAGCAGTCTTGCTTAGTACCCTAGCCCACTTCAGAAGTCAGACTTGCTTGGCAGCCCAGAAATTCTATGAAATAATGTATGAATGCCTAGAAGAACAGAATTTTTAGTCCATTTATCACAGAAATAGTGCTGAAAATAGCACTAAAAAGATGCCAATTTTTAAAACCTTTCTTCTCGGGGGAAAAACCCCCCTGAACCTCCCTTAGTGCCGTCGGGCTCGCTCGCATACATTGATTCGGTCTGCATACGCCTCACCAGTTTCAAATTCCCACAGCCGCCACTGTTCACTAGCAATGTATGATTAGAGGTTATGAATGGAACAGGGCATCACAGGGTTACAAGCCCCGTGCAGAGTGATAGAATCACAGAGGAGTAAGTGTTCCAGTAGCTTGGTGCTAGTAGATGCACTTATGAATGCACGATTGTACTTCGTCCAACAGTGACAATCAAATGGTAATTTCCAGATATGGTAAAGGATGGGTATTGTGTGATTTTTCATGCCAATATAGGATTGTGTGTTTTGGCAATCATAGAAATGAAAGGGAGTGATTGGAAAGGAGATAGCTCAACACAAGAGTCACACTGAATGTGTGTCTACTGCTTAGAAAATGGGGTACTCTCTCGCTCTCTTCTGTGGATACAAGAGTTTGGTATGGTTCTTTTTTTTGTCATCGTTATCTGTTTAGAAGTCGTATCATAAGCAGTAAACACTGCAGATTAATTTATGAGTTGCCAGAGCACTTTATTCGTTTTCAAAAATTGTAATGCCATATTTAATAGTGGTATTGCTTGCGTTTGCGCCTGTCTCAGATACAGGAGATTCAAATCTTTCAAAAGATTGAAGGCAGAAGAAAAAATGGCGGGAATTGCTTATATTCATTTTGAGTGTTTGAAAACCATTGTCAGTCACCTTGAATGTAGTTTGCATTATTTGTCTATCAGTCGCTCTGATTCTTTAAAAAGATTCTTTTTCTGGATATTCGTGTTTCTGTTTATTAATGGCAAATATTAAAGTAGATCTAAACTGTTAATATTTCTCAGGGCATGGATCAAAGAGTAAATTGGGGGTGTTCCACAAGTGGGTGTGACCCACTTGTGGAACACCCCCGCGCCGCACGGCCACCAGCTGCTGCGTGTGCCCCCAGTGCCTGCCTCTGCCTCAGCGCCGACTTCGCTGCCGCCTTGAGCGCTCCCCTTTTGGTTTTAGCCCGTTTTTGTCTGAAATTTGTGCTTGTTCTCTTTCTGTGCCCAAGATCGTTTGCCTACTGTTTTTCCCCCGTTTTGACCTGAATTGTTGCCTGTTTTTTTCTGTGCCGTTTTCTCTTCGTGTTTTGACCTGAATTGTTGCCTGTTTTTTCTGTGCCGTTTTCTCTTCGTGTTTTGACCTGTATTATTGCCTGTTTTTTCTGTGCCATTTCCTCTTCGTGTTTTTGACCTCCATTGTGCCTGTCTCCTTCCTGCTTGCCCGCCTACCTCGCCGCCCTCCGCTCTCCCTCCCCGCTCCCGCTTCCCGCCACCGCCATTAGCCCCGCCCCTTTTTCTTCTGTACCCTCCCCGCTCCCGCCTCCCAGCTGCTCCGCCCACCCGCGCACTTGGCCTTAAATGGCGACCGTGCGACGCAGGTGAGTGTGACCCACTTGTGGAACACCCCCGCGCCGCACGGCCACCAGCTGCTGCGTGTGCCCCCAGTGCCTGCCTCTGCCTCAGCGCCGACTTCGCTGCCGCCTTGAGCGCTCCCCTTTTGGTTTTAGCCCGTTTTTGTCTGAAATTTGTGCTTGTTCTCTTTCTGTGCCCAAGATCGTTTGCCTACTGTTTTTCCCCCGTTTTGACCTGAATTGTTGCCTGTTTTTTTCTGTGCCGTTTTCTCTTCGTGTTTGGACCTGAATTGTTGCCTGTTTTTTCTGTGCCGTTTTCTCTTCGTGTTTTGACCTGTATTATTGCCTGTTTTTTCTGTGCCATTTCCTCTTCGTGTTTTTGACCTCCATTGTGCCTGTCTCCTTCCTGCTTGCCCGCCTACCTCGCCGCCCTCCGCTCTCCCTCCCCGCTCCCGCTTCCCGCCACCGCCATTAGCCCCGCCCCTTTTTCTTCTGTACCCTCCCCGCTCCCGCCTCCCAGCTGCTCCGCCCACCCGCGCACTTGGCCTTAAATGGCGACCGTGCGACGCAGGTGAGTGTGACCCACTTGTGGAACACCCCCGCGCCGCACGGCCACCAGCTGCTGCGTGTGCCCCCAGTGCCTGCCTCTGCCTCAGCGCCGACTTCGCTGCCGCCTTGAGCGCTCCCCTTTTGGTTTTAGCCCGTTTTTGTCTGAAATTTGTGCTTGTTCTCTTTCTGTGCCCAAGATCGTTTTCCTACTGTTTTTCCCCCGTTTTGACCTGAATTGTTGCCTGTTTTTTTCTGTGCCGTTTTCTCTTCGTGTTTTGACCTGAATTGTTGCCTGTTTTTTCTGTGCCGTTTTCTCTTCGTGTTTTGACCTGTATTATTGCCTGTTTTTTCTGTGCCATTTCCTCTTCGTGTTTTTGACCTCCATTGTGCCTGTCTCCTTCCTGCTTGCCCGCCTACCTCGCCGCCCTCCGCTCTCCCTCCCCGCTCCCGCTTCCCGCCACCGCCATTAGCCCCGCCCCTTTTTCTTCTGTACCCTCCCCGCTCCCGCCTCCCAGCTGCTCCGCCCACCCGCGCACTTCGCCTTAAATGGCGACCGTGCGAACGCGCAGCGGTCTCGCGCAGCGGGTGCGCCGCCTGAGCGCCGAAGGTGCGCCAAAGGTAAGCCCGTCTACGCCCGTCCGCGCCTGGACCGCGCCCAGTGCCAGGACCCCTGGCCCCCGAAGAGCCCGACCGACCCGCCTGACGTACTCCGCCGCCACCCTCACCGCACTCAACACCGGCCGACTCCCAGAATGCCACCTAGCCACTCCACGAGGTACCCACGGACCTTTCAGCTGCCACGCCTGCAAGTTCTCCTGCATCTGGACCAGCCTCACACCAGCACCCGCCAAGACGAACACCAGCAGCACCCACCTCAAGTGCATCCTGCTCAACACCCGCTCCGTCCACAGACACGCCATCGAACTCTGGAACCTTCTAGACGCCACAGCCCCGGACGTTGCCTTCCTCACGGAGACCTGGATGAACGCCTCTTCAGCTCCCGACATCGCCATCGCTATCCCAGAGGGCTACCAGATCGTCCGGAGGGACCGAAACGCCAACCAGATGGGAGGAGGCATCGCCATCGTCCGCAGGAGCACCATCCGTCTCATGACCAGCACCGACAACACCCTGACCAGCGCCGAACACCTGCATTTCCAGATCCACACCAACCCGAACACCACCCTCAGAGGCACCCTGATCTACCGACCCCCTGGACCACGCACGCAATTCAGCGAGGACATCGCCGACTTGGTCAGCCCGCATGCCCTCCCCTCCGCCGACTACATCCTCCTGGGAGACCTCAACTTCCATCTGGAGAACAACAACGACCGCAACACCAGCACCCTGCTCGACAACCTCGCCAACCTGGGACTCAAGCAACTGGTGTCCACCCCCACCCACCTCGCCGGACACACACTCGACGCAGTCTTCTCTTCCAGCACAGACATCAACTTCAGCCACGCCACAGAGCTTCAATGGACGGACCACAGCTGCGTCCACTTCACCTTCAAGAGAACGACGTCCCACCACCACCAGAAACAGGCCGCCCGCAGAAGCTGGAACAAGATCACAGCAGACCAGCTCGCCACCTCCCTGAGCCAGCACCCTCCTGCCAGCTCAGCGAACCCCAGCCAGGCCGCAGACAACCTCACGAAGTGGATCAACAACTGCGCGGACGAACTCGCCCCACTGAGGACCCCGCCCAGCAGACCCGGCAGCAAGAAGGCCCCATGGTTCACCGACGAACTCAAGAGCTCCAAGAAGTACTGCCGAGCCCTCGAGAAAGTCTGGAGAAGGGAACCGACACCGGACAACAGGACCTCCTTCAAACTTGCCACCCGGAAACACCACCAGCTGATCCGCGCCGCCAAGAAAACAGCTTTCAAGGACCGGTTGGACAACAACGCACACAACTGCAAGGAACTCTTCAACATCGTGAAAGAGCTTTCCAACCCCAGCGCAGGAAACAACGACATCACCCCATCGCAAGACCTCTGCAACTCCCTCGCTTCATACTTCCACAACAAGATCGCCGACATACACAACAGCTTCAACAACCAACCAACGCACACCATGACCGAACAACCACCCCCCACCACCACCCTCCACGCCTGGACCCCGATCAGCACCGAAGACACCATCCGCACGATGAACTCCATCCACTCCGGATCACCGACCGACCCCTGCCCTCACCACGTCTTCAACAAGGCCGACGCTGTCATCGCACCCCACCTGCGAGACATCATCAACACATCCTTCGACACCGCCACCTTCCCCGAGAGCTGGAAGCACGCCGAACTCAGCGCTCTTCTCAAGAAACCCACAGCGGACCCCACCGAACTCAAGAATTACCGCCCCATCTCGCTCCTCCCGTTTCCAGCCAAAGTCATCGAGAAGACCGTCAACAAGCAGATGGCCGCCTTCCTCGAGACGAACGGATCCCTCGACCCCTCACAGTCCGGCTTCCGAGCCAACCACAGCACCGAGACCGCCCTCATCGCCGCCACAGATGACATCCGAGCCCTGATGGACAATGGAGAAACAGCGGCCCTCATCCTCCTAGACCTCTCCGCGGCATTCGACACGGTCTGCCACCGCACCCTAGTACGGCGCCTCAGCAACATCGGCATCCAGGACAAGGCGCTGGAATGGATCATCTCCTTCCTCGACGGAAGAACACAGAGAGTCCGCCTACCACCGTACAAGTCAGAGGCCTCCGAAGTCATCTGCGGCGTCCCCCAAGGATCATCTCTGAGCCCCACCCTCTTCAACGTCTACATGAGCCCCCTCGCGGCCATCGTACGCAAACACAACCTCAGCATAATCTCCTACGCCGACGACACCCAGCTGATCCTCTCCCTGACCAACGACCCCGCCGCCGCCAGAGCCAACCTGCACGAAGGGATGAAAAAGGTAGCCGAGTGGATGACGACCAGCCGCCTGAAACTGAACTCGGACAAGACGGAGGTCCTCATCCTGGGCTCCTCACCCTCCGCCTGGGACGACTCCTGGTGGCCTCCCGCCCTGGGCACCGCACCCAAACCGACAGACCATGCACGAAACCTGGGCGTCATCCTGGACTCCTCCCTCTCCATGACCAGGCAAGTCAACAACGTCTCCTCGGCGTGCTTCAACATCCTTCGCATGCTACGGAAGATCTTCTGGTGGATCCCCACCGAGACCAGGAAGACCGTCACCCAGGCCCTCGTCACCAGCCGACTGGACTACGGCAACGCCCTCTACGCCGGTACCACCGCCAAGCTCCAGAAGAGACTCCAGCGGATCCAGAACGCCTCAGCCAGACTCATCCTCGACATCCCACGAACCAGTCACATCTCCGGACATCTGAAAGACCTTCACTGGCTCCCCGTCAACAAAAGAATCACCTTCCGCCTCCTCACCCACGCACACAAAGCCCTACACGACCAAGGCCCGAGCTACCTCAACAGCCGAGTCAACTTCTACGCTCCCAAACGCCACCTCCGATCAGCCAACCACGCCCTCGCCACCGTCCCCCGCATCCGAAGAGCGACTACAGGAGGAAGGTCCTTCTCCTACCTGGCCGCCAAGACCTGGAACTCCCTCCCGACCGACCTGCGCCTGACCCAAGACCACCTCTCCTTCAGGAAGAAGCTGAAGACCTGGCTGTTCGAGCAGTAGCGGCACCCCCCCCAGCGCCTTGAGACCCTACGGGTATGTAGCGCGCTTTATAAGTGTCAATGATTGATTGATTGAATTGGTCAAATCCATGCCTATGCTAAGTTTTGACAGATGTCCTTTCACAGTACTTAAACTATAGTAGGATAACCACCTTTGGCATAAAGGGCCAACAGTATATATGTAGTTACCACTATGTCGGAATATTTATTATATTGAGGATGCTTGCTAATGGACTAGCAACTTTGGAAGGAAATTGATTCTTGCACACATCAGTATTTACTGGTCATAGGGCTATTCCATTACCACTGAATATAGTTAAACTATAAGTGTCATTCTGCACCATCTCACTTCAGAATCAGTAATGTTTTAGACCCATTTCCAGCCTGAGAAATGTGGCAAATTATAATATTCATAACGGATGATGTCTTTAAATATTTAACAGATGCAAAGCTCATGCAACTGTGCTGTGTTGTCTTCAGAAATATAATTTCCCCGGGAAACATGTATGCTGTTTGCCTTTAACGTACCAAAACTTAGTGCTCCATACACTCTTTTCTTTTATATTTTCTTTCCAGTAAGGATAACCTTGAACTCTAAGTGAATCAATAAATTGTGTAGAATAAATAAATCTGTGGTTAGTGATCAGGATCATTCTCAATCGTTCTGGCAAACTGATCATATCTATTACCATTGTCTGGAAACTGCTACAGACTATTTATGCGTATGGACAGACAATGCTCCCACTGTATGTAATTATATATTTCTTGGAGGCTGTTGGATCTATAAATGTAATTGTGTCCGTAATGTTGGAAACAAAATAGTGCCTTATGTTGCAGCATCTAAATTGGGATCTTCACTCCTTCAAAGAGGAAATCAGAGCCTAAATCGACGATTAGCAGTGATAGTGTTTATGTCTAAAGTATTTGTGAAAAAGCCTGGAATTATGTCACCTAGGCATATTTTTAAGACATTATGGATTTGAATAATTTCTGTTGCACCCATGATCAGACAAGCAACTTTTGAATAAACAACACTGTCCAGTACAGGTAGTGATGTTCATAGCATGATAATCCTGCCATTACATCTGAGAAGAAGAACGTGGCTGAGATTCACGAACCACAGAAAATGGCACTCTTCTAAGAAATGTAGCTCCCATGTATCAAAAGCTAAATTATAATCTACATTATAATTGGGGTCCCGGTTTTATGGTATTTTTTTAATATTTCAGTCTGTATTTATCCATATTTATTTTGGTCATCTTTTTGGTATTTACCATATTTATTTTGTGTTTTGAGAGTAAATGGAGTCATAAAATGGTACATTTATTTAACCTGGTAAACATGCACTCATACTTTGATGCCCGTCACATTCTAGCAAATTAAGCAGCCAAATATATTAAAACACTATGCCCACAGGTAAATATTAGCATTATATAGAAATACATCTGTATTTAAGGAAGTCTCATCATATTTTTGGAAGTCTCGTCATATTTTTAACTCCTCATGATGTCTATCTGCTCTGCTGTCGGTCTGGAATTTATGAAGGACAGCATGGGGAGTCATTCACAAGAAGCACACTTTTCTGCATTTTTCCACTTTTAAAAATAAATACAGACTGGAAAAACATTGTTTTCTGCTGGTATTTATGTTAATAAAATCAGTAAAAACGTTAATCTGGGAGCCTTAATTATAATTTCATTTGTGTTACAATGGATATGACTCAGTAGCGATCAAGATGGAAGACCAAGGTGGGCTTAAGGTATCTGTTACAGACTCAACTGCAAGCAAAAAGCCATTTCTAGTTTTGATTGACTGGAGGGGAAACAATTATTTCTCTTCTTTCAAAAACCGTAATAGTAATTTTTACAAAACACACTTTCTTGCAGTGGTATTATTAAAACTGATGTTGGTTTGGTTGGGGGTTCACAATACAACAGATACAAATGTTGAATAAAGCAGCTTTAGGTTCAGTGGTTTAACGAACGTTGAGGGGGGGGGGGCCCCTGAAAGGTACTTGGAGGGGCCCCGATTCGGATTTAATCCGGAGCTCGCAGGCCTGAGTACTGTGCAGAGGGGGCCCCCAGTACCGGGGCTGCAGGGGCCTGTTACGCCACTGGTTAGGTTCTGTTGTTTCAGCTGACACTTGAAGTAAAGCAGGAAACACCACAGGGTCATCGGTCCCTGGAATGAGGCAGAAGATTTCACATTGGATAAATGAGTTCTAGGTTCTTGGATGGTCTCTAATAAATCGAATAGAGAGACAGCATCAGTTTTTTCAACTCTGTCATCATTCCAAGGGTATCAAGAGCATCCAAATATATTAGTACTCCAAAGAATAGTTGTATGAGGTGAGGCTACTTACTACTCCTTAAGGCAAATTATTTAGTGATCTCTAAACCCCATAAAGGCTATGTAGCCAGGTCAATCTTGTATCCAATAGCCTAATTGGCAAGTCTTGTTTAAGTGTACCGGTACGCTTTGTGACCTGTATGATTCTAGACGGCACAGGAGCAAGTATACCAGTTATTCTCCAAGAGCAGACATACCATCCATTAATGACTTAGCAGCAAATGCAGGACAATTGTCATAATGAAAGGTATGAACTCCTATCATTGCTACTAGACACTGCAGCTCTTTTATGACTGCTCGAATAGTGGCAGTCTTTTGTGACCAAACCCAAAATAATCTAGAGCATTAATCAACCACAACCAATATATATTTATACTGATTTCCGCTAAGGAAGTGCCTAACATGGTCAGGGAAATTTACCCTGTACTTTTTAACTGAGCTAATAATGGGGATGGGGGGGATCTGTGCTGGTCTTACAATAGTCAAATGTTTTATTTGTTGACAGCTACTGCATTGTTGCACATATGTTTAGTAATATTTGATAAGTATGGCCACCAGTGTTGTTGTTGTAGCATTGATACAGTAGCACATTAGTACCGATGCCAGAATGAGCTAAATCTATTCCCTTTCAAGCCTCCATATATAATATAGCTCTCTTATTAAGAATGTATCTATCTCCTACTCCAGGTTTGAAAACCATAGGAACATTATCTTTAGTGAGGTTTTAAAAATATTCAGAGGGAAAAACATTGGGAGGCTTATCCCATTTTGATGTTGGTTGAATTTATACTAACAATTTCTGCATCAATCTGAATCTGACATCAAGTTACAGCAGCTACCACAAAGGTTGTAATGTTGTATATGCAGATGACGACTTCCCTTTAACGTGAGTTCCTTTACTTTTATGGGCCATGATGTGCTTCATGTGGACCAAAGGAAGCTTGTTCTGTATAACAGCTACCTTTCCCAAAAGTTGTTAATTTTTATTGATTTCCCCTTTGAATCTCTAAATCCATTTAAGCTCCACGAAGGTAAATCTACATCATAGCCTTTCACGGGGAATGCTGAATCTGACACGATAGCTGTGGGAACTGATGGATCAGCCTTCTGAAGAGAAAGTAGCAGGTCATCTATTTTTGGTAGCTGTGCAGTGCAATCATCCTGAGTTTTAGCGTGTGTGCATGACTCCTTGAAGTCGTCTTCTTCACAGGTTTCCATGACTGCAGCATAAACCGCTGAGTATTTCTGTTTAGTGTCATCTGCAGGATGTGCAGAGCCCAATGTGAAAAACACTTTCTTGTAATCATGCATTGGTAAAATATTCCAAATTTGTGCAATGTTTTGTGCGTTTTGCAAAAACCTCTAAATGCGAACTGCGGGCTGATATTCAAATTTTACACTGGTCGCGTTGAAAGAAGTGGTCCATTACACCTAATGCAGGCTATGTGCCTAAGGAATACTATCTTTTGTTGCTGCTTGTAGTGAGGCTTACACTGTGCCAGAGGATACACCTACACTATAGTGGTCTGTACTGTACAGAGACATTTCTCAGTAGAAGTGCATTGTTAATCTGGAGCGGAACACAGATGTGGCCTGTATACTATGGGAGTAGTCTGTCCCACACTGTATACTAGATATGCATAACTTTCAGTACCATGATCAACCGGAAATACTAGGTTTGTTTTATTGTCCGGTGTCTCGAAATACTTAGTCTCTAACATGTCTGCTTGCAGTCTATGTACGATAGCTGTGCATGCTTTTGTCCAATTTGTCTGAGAAAATGTGGGGGTGATTAATTCATAAAAAAAGGCTTAACTCACTCATCATATTGTGCTCATTAAGCTGGCCCGAAGTAAAGAAACCCCATTAGGGCTTGTAACTTCCTTAATGTGTCTGGAGGTTGTACAGTAGCACTCTGCTGTAAGAGGTGAGCCACCAATCCCTTACTCTCATTAGATGACTCATATCTAAGCAAAATCTCATAAAGATATGCAATTTTAGATTTCTTAAAATTGATTTTATACCCATGGTGGGCTACAACTATCACTATTTTGTCTACCCTGTTGAGTTAAATAATTGTCTGCAATATATATATAGAGATCATCAATATATGATAGATTGTAAGATCTCCGTAATTTTTGCAAGAAAGAGTCCGGGGCTGTTTTATATCCTTGGGGCAGTCTTGTATAAGTGTTCTGAAAATCACTGAATGAACGTGTGATTACATACTTGGGGGGTATATTCAGGTAGCTTACACGCAACATCGTGCAGCACATCAAGTCACCTTGCTGTGCTGCTTGAAAGGGAAAAAGCAGGAATGCGCTGTATTTAACATAATTAGATGCGTTCCTGTCCTTTACTCGTGCTGGTGCCCTTTTGGCTGCCTAGCGTCAATGCACACATAGTTTATTTTATTTTTTCTTATTATTATTATTTTGTTAGAGTTTTATATAGTTCGCACTAGACCCGAGGATATCAGTTATCAGAGCGCTTTACATGAGCACCAGTTTCGTTACAGATGGACACATTTATTTTGGTTAGGCATGGGGAGATTAAGTGATTTGCCCAGAATCACATGATGTTGAGCATCGTTGCCGAGACTCGAACCCGGTTCCCCAGTTTTGAGATTGACCATTCTACCCTTAAAGCTACATTCTCTCCGCAATATTCTTTGTCTATCATAAGGTGTTGTATGGGGATAAACCACTTCTAGCTGGTTAGTATTGCAAGCTATCCAAAATAGAATGTTGTCTCACTTTGTGGGAGCTTTGGCCAGGATAGCTTTAATAGTCTGTGGACTAAGTGCCTGCACCACAGGATGCACTGGTTGTGCAGGACCAGGAGCCAAGGCTCTCTTAGCAGTCGACTGTAGGACATACTATTGCAGTTGCTTACAATTTGCTGTTCCCTGGTTTAGTAAATGTCTCACTTCTGCAGGTGTCAGATTTACCAGGATACAGTGTATAACCATCTACTACTACCCAGGAAGCTTCATTATTGCTGAAGGGACCCAATCTAAAATTTCAAAAGATATGCGGTTGCTGCCCAGCTAAACATGCCTGATGTTCTTGGTGGGGCTTTTAAGTCACGATAGGGTTCATAGTTCACATGGACCGCATCAGCACTACATGTATGAAAAATTCCTGTATTAGTATCTCCAGCGTCAAACTCTACTCACAAGTAAAATATTTCAAAAGGGTACGCAGCATGTGATTTACAACAAAACTTACCCTCCCCCCTGTGTTAGGGAAAGCCCTAACAATGAGATTTTGTAAGACTGGTGCCCTGAAACTTACCCAAACACATTCAAAACATGAGACTTAAAACTGAAATCGGAAAAGCTATAAACCTATTATAAGTCAAGTGCCTGACAAACCCACAACAGAAGAGAGAAAGCACTTGTCTGATGACAACTAATGATCCATCTAGAGACAGGTAAGAAAATGGAAGAAAATCAGAACTCTTAATTTTGCCAGCAATAGAACATTTTTCTAGACACTGCATCAACCCCTGCCAGACCCACCTATTACTCGGTTCACAGAAAAATGCAATGTCATCACCTCTTCTTCGGTGAAAACTTGCAGAAGATAGAACAGCACATCAACACCAAGCATTGGTCATCGTTTATGCTTACCTCTTCCCCCCGAATCCCGCAATGGCTATCCTTCAAAATCCTATTTCTTGCAGATCTCTTCGACATACTCAACTCCTTCAAAAGCACTGTTTATGAAGATCATGTCTTACCTTTGTCCTTCATTAATGTTCTTTCTGGGCATACTCTCTCACTCCTGCTCACCATTGTCAATGCCTCCCTCACTAAAGGAATCATTCCAGAAGCTCGCAAGCTGGACCAAATTGTCCCACTCCTAAAGAAACCAACACAAGACCTAAAGACCTCACTAAATACCAGCCCGTCACTTACTTGCCATTCATCGCCAACACTATTGAAAGAGCAGTCTAAATTCAACTCCAAGATCACTTTAACGCTAACCATCTCTTACATGACTACTAATCTGGATGCAGAATACACTGCAGCTTGGGGTGTGGTAGCTTACACATCGTAGACAGTGCCCTACTGATCACAGATGAATATGACCCCTGCCTTCTGATATTCCTGCACCTCTCAGTTGCCTTTGACACAGTTGACCATCCTACCATCATACACATCCTAGAATTTTGAGTGGAATTTACCAACAATGCCTTTCACTGTTTCTCCTACCTTTCCAACCTAACATCAGTTTGTTCACACAGGCACTTTCCAAGACCCAAGAGATTCCTATCACCTGCAAAGTCCCCAGGGTTCCATACGGTCCCCTGTTATCACCAACCTCTACTTAGAGCCGCTTGGGGTGCTTGTCACAGTTAACAGCATCAAAATCCTCCAATATGCTGATGATACATAACTCTACCTGAAAATCTCCACTGCTTCAGACATCAAAAGCTTCACACACTGCCTGCACGTCATACAGTCCTGGATGTTTAGTGAATGAATGAATGAATGAAATCCAGTTTGTAATGCGCTACTAATCCCAATGGGCGTCAAGGCGCCTAACCCAATAATGCTAGTTGAAACAGATGGACTTGCTTACTGGTAGGCCTTAATAAAACACCACGTTTTGAGCGCGTTTTTAAAAAGGGCTAGTGACGGTTGGGCCTTAATCTCCGAGGGGAGGGCATTCCATAACCGAGGGACCACGTTGGAAAAGGCCCTGCTACCCCATCTGACTTTCTTGAAACGGGGAACTACAAGAAGATTCATCTCAGAGGAGCGGAGACACCTGCTAGGGGTATAGCAGGTTAGCAGTGAACCTAAGGCATCAGAGGATCCAGCCAATAGGGCTCCATACACCAGGCACAGAAGTTTGAACGAGATCCTATGCTGGATTGGAAGCCAGTGCAGACTTTTCCTGGCTAGAATAGCCGAGGAAGCGTTAGGTGCAGCTAGGACAAATCTTGCCGCAGCATTCTGCACAACCTGAAGGCGATGAATTAGACCCTTGTTAATATCTACATATAGTGCATTACAATAGTCCAACCTTGAACCCACTAGCGCGACCACTGTCTGCTTACGGGCCTGGGGGGAGAGATAGTGAACAATTCTCCTAAGGATCTTAATAGCCCCCCAGCAAGTGACCACCGTTCTATTAACCTGGAGAGTCATGGTCAGTGAGGTGTCAAATATAACGCCGAGGTTCCTGGCAGAGTGGGATGGAATAGGGCAGGTTCCCAAAGATGGGGGCCACCACTCACTGGACCAAATATCCTGATTATTACCAAAGATCAGGACCTGGGTTTTATCGCCGTTCAACCTTAGGGAGTTTTGGATCATCCATTCGGAAACTGCTTGCATGCAGTTCCTAAAGTTGAACGCGGATGTGCTAGCCGAGTGAGCCAGGGACACCATGATTTGGGTGTCATCGGCGTATGACACAACCTCCATCCCCTGCGATTTCACAAGCCTCGCAAGTGGGGCCACATAAATGTTAAACAGGGTCGGACTCAAGGCCGACCCCTGTGGAACCCCACATTGCAAGGATTTAGCAGGGGAGAGGAACTCTCCAAGCTTGACCCTTTGCTCTCTTAGATCTAAAAAAGAGGACAAAAGGCTCAGGGCCGGGCCCGCCACTCCTGCCTCCCTCAGACGTGATGTTAAAGTCGATGGAGACAGGGTATCAAATGCTGCCGTTAGATCAAGAAGGACCAAAAGAGCGGTCTGACCTTGATCCACCTTCGTTCGAATATTATTCATCACCATAGTGAGTGCAGATTCCGTACTATGGAATTTCCTGAATCCATGCTGGGAGTTGTCCAAATACCCAGAGGAATGCAGGAAGGCAGACAGATGAAAATTAAGGTGGGATTCGAGCATTTTGGCTGGTGCAGGCAGCAGAGATATAGGTCAAAAGTTTTTAAGCATTTCTGGGTCCAGAGTAGACTTTTTAAGCAGGGGCTTCACTATTGCCTTTTTCCAGGCTGCCGGGAAAGTGCCCTGTGCCATAGCACCATTCATCACCTCCAACAGAGGCGGTAGTAGTGTATCCCGACATGCTTTCAGCACTTTCAGGGGACAGGGGTCCAAGGGAGAGGCTGACTTTGTCCTATCCAGCAGAAGATCAAGCTCAGCAAGGGAAAGCGGCGGGAAATGGGTGAAGGTCTTAGAGGGATCTCTGGTCCAAGACTCCAATTTTACTAGGGCCAAGGGGGAGTGAGTCCCCAGGGTACTCCTCTGTGTTTCCAGAGCAAGATAGATATCCTCGATTTTATGGTGGAAAAACTCTGAGATTTTATTACACAATTCCTGCGAACCTACAACTGGATCAGGCACTTGTAGGGAACAAAGGGAGTCCACAATCTTAAAAAGTTCCTTAGATGAAGTAAGGGATGTGGTAAGATTGGAGAAAAACTCCTGCTTTTCCTTTATCACCCTAACCTTGTATTCTCGCAACAGGCGTTTGTGTGCCTCTCCTTTAGTGGAGTCCCAGAATTTTCGCCATCTTCTCTCCTGTCTCCTACAGCTCTGCCTCAAGAGCCTTAACGGCTTGGTGAACCAGGGAGCTGAGGGTTTGCGCCTTGCTGAGTACCGTAGGGATGCAGGGGCTAGCACATCTACAGCTCTAGTGATAGAGACAGCGAGCTCTTGTGCCGCCTCACCAGCTTCCCTGGTAGAAGAGTACAAGGTACCCCCTATAAATGGAGCAAGGGCTTCGTTGGTAATATTCCTATAGCTCCTTTTGGGTTCTCTATTAGTGGAACTCAGCTTAGGCGCCCCTACAGGGGAAGATGCTAGTTCTAGAGGCACTGCCAAGTGGTCAGACCAAACCAGAGGCAGGGGGGGGACCAACCCGGGTCGTTGGTAAACACCCCATCTAGAATATGACCGGCTCGATGGGTTGGGCTGTTCACCAGTTGAGTGAAGCCACACGCATCCAGCGAGTCTACCAAGGAAAGCGTATCTTTAGACCCCAGGTCATCCAAGTGAAAATTTAGGTCCCCAAGTATGGTAAGATGGGATTTACCAAAATAGGGTTCCAAAATTCTAAAGAGCTCACAGCTATAGTTGGATCTGGGTCCAGGAGGTCTATAAATAAGGATGCCTGTAAAGGATACCGAAGGGGAACAGGAGATAGAAAAGTACATGGCCTCAAAGGAGTCTGAGGACTCGGACAGGGCTCTAATACTACAGGCAAAGGAAGCTTTATAAAGAATTGCCAGCCCGCCCCCCCTACATCTGGTTCTATCAAGTCTATGTAATGCATAGCCTTCAGGAATTGCCATCAATAAATCATGACCAGACGAGTCCGAGGCCCAGGTTTCTGTCACGAACACCCAGGAGGGTTTCCTGGCAGTCACAAAATCATGAAAGGCGATATTATTTTTAATAAGTGACCTAGCATTGACTAGGAAACCCTTACTAAATTGGGTATGGTTCAGGGGAACGAAAGAGGTATGTGTTGACCCGATAATAGAGCAAGAGGGCAATAGAACCCCGTTACATGTAGTGTCTGCCTGAAGCTCAACCCAACCAAGATATAATTCTTGTTATTTGCCAAGAACAACAAACAAAACACAGTGCAAACTTGGTTCAATTTATTTGAACCTTGATGGCATCAAACCCCACTTTTCATAGAAATCCATGTCACTTCGATTCACCCTGGACACCAACTTCACCCTCAAAGAACACATTGCCAACAAAACAAAGACTGCTTGATAGCAGCTCTCTCAAGTGTAACAGTTTCTTTCAGAAAATAACTTCAGAACTTCTGTTCAAGCCCTAATACACTTTCATATGGATAAGGAACCCCTTAAAGGCATCTAACACGCCACAGCATATCTCTTACAGAGCTTGAAGAAATAGGATTACATCACCCCCATCCATATGGAACGCCATTGGTGCCCCTTACCAGCTTTCACGCTCTTCAAAACCAGCTGCATTATTTACTAAGCCATCGCAACCAGCACCCCGGCTTACCTATCGACAAGCTCACCATCTCTAGTAGTACTCAGCACACCTTCAGCCAGGAGACCATCGGACTGCAGGCTAAGAAGTATGGAGAAAAAATAACATCAACGCAGAAGGCCATTTCCATCTCTGCACCCAGAATCTGGAACAGCATCTATATCCATTAGGACTGCCTCCAACACTGCTTCAATTTAGGAAAGTGTTGAAGACACGCCTCTTTAGAGAACACTGCATTTCAATGCATTGAGAGTCCGTAAACCAGCAACCTCTGTTATAGCTCGCTGACTTTATACTTGTCTATGACTCTGTATGGCACTCCAATGCCTTTTGGCTAGGTTTGCACAATAAAAATACCACATACAGATAGAAGACACATACATAACAGACTTCAGTTTTCCACAACCAACACCCATCAATAGAAATCCCACTGCATTTTCAAATTCCATAAGCATTCCTTCTCTGAAACCAACTACACCTTCCCAAGCAAAAACGGCAAAGCCAAACTCATCAGCTGTCCTCCACTCCACCAACACACAGCTCATTACCATATTCCTGGAAACCAGAAAAACTACCCAAAAACTCAAGTAGGCCTCTATATCTCTGCTGATAAAGCCCAATGCTGCTGCCTTGGCCAATTACAGGCAAATCTCTGGACTCTCGTACCTAATAAAGATACTTGAGATATGTTATGTTACTCTATATGTAAAACCTAATGTATACCCAGAGGTGTCTTGGCGCTGATTCCATGAACAACAATGAGCAGAAAAGAGAACTTATTGATTGAAAAACCAAATTTTCAATAGTTTCCTAAACTGAAGCATGGAAGGAGCCAACCTTAGGTTGAGTGGGAGGAGATTCCAGGATGTGGCTGCTCTAACCGAGAAACTGCTGCCACTCCATTTAGATTTTTTTAATTTGATAGAATTTATTCTGAAGGTTCCTGATGATCTTAGGTTTCTTCTTGGAACTGTACCATGAAAAGGCTTTCTTCAGGAAGAAGGTCCGGAATCGTGAAGGGCTTTATAGGTCAGACAGAGGGCCTTAAACTTGATTCTGTTTTTGACCATTAGCCAATGAAGGTCTTTGAGGGCTGAGGAGACAAAGTGATGCCTAGGCAAGTACAATACAAGTATGGCTGCCGACGTTCTGAAGAATTTGCAATTTGTTCAAATATTGGGCTTGCAGGCCAATGTAGAGGCCGTTGCAATCGTCTATCTTGGATGATACTAAGGTGGAGATCACTGATTTCCTGATCGAGCTAGGCAGAAAGATTCATATTTTTTTTGAGTATTCTCAAGGTATTATAAGAAGAGCAGACCACTGCGTTGATTTGAATGTCTAGAAGTAAGCGGTCATCAATGATGGCCTCTACACTCTTGGCTTTCCTGGTAGCAACAGGAAGGGGACCCATGTCTTCAGGCCAGCAAGGAGTAGACCAAAAGTTAGAATAATTGACGAGTATAATCACCTCGGTCTTTCCAGCATTATGCTTAAGGCGGTTGTTATTCATACAGCCATCAATAAATTTCATACAGTCGTGGATGCGAGGACAGGTGTGATTGGCATTATTGGAGGCTGATAGCACAATTTGTGTGTCATCCGCATAAGACGTGAGGGAGAACCCCAAGGATTCAACCAGAGGAGCCAGATCAGTAACGTATAAGTTAAAAAGAGTAGGGCTGAAAGAGGAGCCCTGCGGAATACTACAGGGCAGGCGGAACGAGTTTATAGAGAAGACATCGATGTTGATTATGATTTCCCTATCTGACAGGAAGGAGAGACTATTTTCAAGGCAAGATTTTTAATACCTTTTGCTTCCAGACGGTGGATCAGAGTGGAATGATCCACTGTATCAAATGCCGCAGACAGGTCAAGCAGGATAAAGGCGGCTGATCCCCCATCGTCCATGATGAACTTGAGTTCATCTGAAGCCTTGATCAAGGCAGGCTCTGTGCTGTGTTCCGATCTGATCCAGGCAGTTAGAATCCTTGATGAACTGATTTAATTGAATGTTCATCACTTTTTCAACTATTTTGGCAGCGAAGGGAGGTCTATACATAGGCGAAAATTGGTGGTTGGTGACCGCTCTGCCTTCCTGTCGCCACAAAGTACTTGTTGACAAGTCTCATCATAGTGGAGAATCTTCCTTTTGAAATTTTCACCACATCTAATTGCATTCCTTTCTTTGTAGACACTATATTCACTCATGCACTCCTACAAGGTCAGACATTGCCACATCCCTATGAGGTCTTTATGGAACATGAAGAGCATTCATCCTACAAATCTTTGCTTTTCATTTCCGTCTGAAAACTGAAGACTACAAACGTAAGGGATACAACTGGAAGACATCATGATGGGTTATTTTATAAAATTGCCTTAATGTTAGAATATTCCTTAGCAGCTTAAACCGATACCACCAACATGGCAACCACTATAGACACCACCGTTTTACATACATTTTCCACTTAAATTTATGCACATCACCAAAACCATGCTGTAGACCTATAATATAACTGCCAGCAGATGGCACCCCGTAACCACAGGTCATGGGTAATCCACTGATTTAATGACCTTTCACTGCAAAGCATTAACCGATCATACAACATTTATTGATTCTCATCTGTTGAATCTAACCCTCTTTGCAGAGCCACCCCCAGACTTTTTTGTCTTCACTCTCCACATTTGGCTGAATTTGTTTTAGTTGGCCTTAGGACTCCGTGCACTTTAACACTGCTAACCAGTCCTAATGGGGCTGTGCTCTCTCTTGAATCATGGTGGAATTGGCTTATACCCAATTGGCATATTTAATTTACCTGTAAAGTGGC
Organism: Triturus cristatus; assembly: GCF_964204655.1. Taxonomy (NCBI): domain Eukaryota; kingdom Metazoa; phylum Chordata; class Amphibia; order Caudata; family Salamandridae; genus Triturus; species Triturus cristatus. The sequence goes on from NC_140584.1 coordinate 1,138,215,866, forward strand.
ATTGCAAGTGCCCATTGCCTGTAAGTTAAATGCCACTAGTGGGTCTGCAGCACTGATTGTCACCCTCACTTTAGTAGCCACTATAAACATGTCTCAGGTCTGCCATTTCAGCCCGTGTGTGCAGTTTTTAAACTTCTATTTCGACCTGGCAAAATAAACCTTTTATCGGGCCTAAGTCACCCCTAAAGTAGGCACTGGACAGCACAGAGGGCAGGGTGTAGTGTATTTAAAAAGTGGGACATGTTATTTTAAGTTTTACATTTCCTGTTGGTTAGAAAATCTTGCATTTGTGTTTCACTACTGCAAGTCATACCACTCCAATAAACTAACATTGGAGTTACCTTATTACATTTAATAAACTGTAATTGCCAAATGGGAGCAGGTAACCAATTCATGCTTTGTGTGTTTTGAATTTCAATGATAAATCCTAATATGATGTTCGGATTTTAAACTACAATTTTGAAGATGCCACTTTTAGAAACTTGGCATTTTCCTGCCTCAGTCACTTAGGGCCATATGTAGGTAGCTAAATACCGGTCGGTAACGGCCAAAATTCGGTAAATTTCCCTTTACCGACCAGTATTTAGGCAATTGAGATGTAGGAGGCTAAAAATAAAGATTCGGTAAATATGAATCGGTAAATACCGATTCATCATTACCAAATTCAAAATTACCGATTCTGAATTACCGATTCCTTATTTACCGAATCGGTAAATAAGAAACGGTAAAAACGAGAAAAGACATGTAGGTAGATTCGGTAAATTGAATTTCATGAAATTCGGTATTTAAGAGTCGGTAATTAACACTGACTGAAGGCAGGTGGTAATCAGCTACAGTGTATATAAGCAATCCCAAAATGAAACAGTGTGATCACTATGGTGGCTTTCTATGTGATTACAAGGCGGCTACATCTACAGGCAGCAGGAGTGAGGATCTGGAGACGGGAGGAGCGCATTTATAGACAGCGCATCACACTCTTCCAACAGACTGAGGCTGAGATCCATGAAAGGTACAGGCTACACCCCCACACCATCCTGGCCTTGATAAGGGACCTGCACCCACTCCTGGAGCACGCAACACCAAGTGCGCACGCCATACCACCACATGTGCAGGTGCTCTGTAGCCTACATCTACTCGCATCTGGCAGTTACCAGGGGGTGATAGCTGCGGTAGGCGGGGTGTCTCAGAGTTGCCTGTCCCGTTTCATCAGAAAGTTCCTGGATGCCATGATGCAGAGAATGCATCACTACAATAGCTTCCCAAACACACAGGCGGTACTGCTGAAAACCAAGACAGGCTTTAACCAGATGGCACAGTTCCCGCATGTCATAGGCTGTATTGATGGCACACACATTCCAATCTGCCCACCAGCAGCCACTGAGTATATCTACAGGAACAGAAAGTCCACCCACTCCAATAATGTGCAGGTAATCTGCGATGCTGCCAACATAATCACTGACATCGTAGCCAAATTTCCTGGGAGCACCCACGACTCAGACATCTTCCAGAACAGTGGGATCTACACATGCCTGGCCGCGGGAGAATTTGGAGACGGATACCTGCTAGGTAAATCACTCCCTTATACTTACTGCAGATGAATGTGTATTGGTGTATGTGACTAATGGCACTCTCTTTCTCACCTAGGCGATAGTGCATATGCTGTGCGGTCATTTATCCTCACTCCCTACCTAAACCAATCAACCCTGAGTGAGAGACGATACAATGTGGCACACAGATCAACACGCAACGTTGTGGAGCACACGTTTGGACTATTGAAAAGCAGGTTCCGCTGCCTCAACAAGAGCGGAGGTGCACGTCAGTACACACCCATCATCTGCTGCAAAATCATTTCAACTTGTGCAATGCTGCACAACCTTGCCACAAAGAAAGGTACAGAAGTGGAATTAACTGAGTTTGAGGACAATAATAATGAATTTGCACAGCCAGAGCCCAACGCAGCAGGAGTGCCACCAGCAACAGATGGGAGACAGAGACGGGCAGAGATCACATGCAACTATTTTTAAGTAAGTAAGGAGACACAGCGAGTTGTTGAATGTAATGACAGAGTTTTAATTTCTGGGCACTACGCCACAACACAAACGGCCAAACTTGGCAGTCTAATTTGTGACATCCATAGTAGGAAGTCATGGGTTACTTCACCCAATTCTGTCTTGAAAGTGTGGGCTACATCAGCGTCTGCGGCCACGCACAATAGTGCTGGATGCTATTAACTGACTGTCCTCACTGGCTGTGGAACCAGTAGCAGTCCCTTGCCGTCTGCTGCTCCTCCGGGTGTCTGTTACAGGGGGACAAATGCTGCTCCGACTGGTCATGTCCTCACTGTCCCCAACTTCCACAGCACCAGTAGTGGCAGACTGACTCCTAAGCAGCACTTCAAGAGCAGTGGTCACCTTTACCAGCCCCCTAGAGTAATCAGTGCTGCAGTGCACCAGCCCCTCCTGCATGGCCTCGGAGCACCTGCAGAGCAGAGAAGTGGCAGTTGCTAGGCGGTTCACTGCCCTCGTATGGTGCTCCATTGTCTGCCTCTCCCTGCGCCGTGTTACTCTGTCCTCATCCATTTTGCTGCACAGCAGCATCACAGACTGGGACATGTCCCGCATGCCCGCAGCCATCTCCTTCATGCCCTCAGTCATTGAGCTAATGCCCTTGTCAATGTTGGTCATGTTGTCATTGAGGCGCCTCATTTGTCACTGGACTGACTGAATTGCCTTGCCTTGTAGGCGCTGCACCTTCACCATGGTTGCCTCCAGCCCTCCGAAGACACCATGGCTCTCACCCTGTGGAGGTGGACTGCTCACACGAGGCCTGTGGCGGCGTCTGGCACCTGTGTGTGCTCCCTCAGAAGTGGACAGCAAACCAGCATTGCTGCCATCCAGTGGCACAGTAGATGTTTACCCCCCCCTCGAGTCTTCTGAGGAGGACTCAAACTCCTGCAGTCTGGCAACAGCACACCTCCTAGGTCTAACCACTGCAGGTGGTGTTGATGCTGGTGAGGCTAGGAGTAGTGTCGAGGCTGGCTGTGGTGTCGAGGCTGGCTGTGGTGGCGAGGCTGGCTGTGGTGGCGAGGCTGGCTGTGGTGGCGAGGCTGGCTGTGGTGGCGAGGCTGGCTGTGGTGGTGAGTCTGGCTGTGGTGGTGTTGTGTGCCCTGCACTCGTACTGGCCTTCTCTGTGATGTCCTTCCGGGGTGCCCTCTCTCCCTTGTCCTGAGCAGGCCTGCGCGATGTCTCGCCTGTGGACAGAAATTGTACATTAGCTCAGTGTACCTGCAGCCCTGCATTGTAAAAATTAAAATACATTTCTGCCACACTATCTCATTGTCCTCTGCCTGCTTATCGCTGATGTGTATCACATGCCTTGTTGTTCAGTGCGATTCCTGTCATGATAGGAGTTTCACTGACTACATCTCCCATAATGCATTGCTGGTCTGAACAAAAACCTGTACTGGAGTGGGATTCACATTGCCCAATTGGGGATTTGGGATAGGGGAAGGGGGGGGGCACAATGCTGTGCATGTTTCTTACCTTGTTTGGAAGCAGCTCTGACAGAGCTGTCTGCATCCCCGATCCCACAGACACTTTCTGGCTCTATCGTGGACTCCACGAGCTGCTCAAGTTCAGTCAGGGCAGGTGCCCTTTTCCTTCCTCCTCCTGTCTGGCTGGCTTGTTTTTTAAGATCAGCCATCTTCCTCTTGGTGATGATCCTGATATCATACCACCGCTTCTTGAGCACATCAATGTCCCGGGGGGTCACTCCAATGGCATTCACTTGAGACTGGATTCCAAGCCAGATTTTTCTTTTTTCTGAATCTGCAACTTGCAGGGACTACTTTCCAAACAGCTTTGTGTGCTGCTTCACTACATCCTCCACAAGGACCTGCAGTTCCTTCTGACTGAATTTCAGTTTCCTCTTCCTTTACCCTCCTTCTCTTTCTGTGTCCTGGCTGGCCATTGTGCAAGATTTACAGAAAACGTTCAGGCAGTGGCTCTGTTGCTCTCCTCTGCACTCCCAGCCTCTCCTGACGGTTCTGATTGTGTGCACCTGTCTGGGTGTGGCCACTTCCTGGTTGGGAGGGGTGGTGGTTGCACAGGATTGGCTGATTCCTCAATTCCAGTTTTTTTGAACTTCCGATTCGGTATTTACCGATTCGTAATTAACCGATTCGGTAATTAACCGATTCGGTAATATTTACCGATTCGGTATTTACCGAATCGGAAAAAGCGATCGGTATTGTGGATTCGGTAAATATTTACCGATTTTTACCGATTCGGTAATATTTACCGGATTATTACGTACATCGGAAATACCGATTTCTAAATACCGATTCGGTAACATTCGGTAATTAGGTATCGGTATTTCCAAATTACCTACATATTGCGCTTAGTGCCTCTAGCCTGTACCTGGGTCACATTACTGAGTCCAGCTGACAGTTGAGTTTAGTGTATTCCACCTAAACAGTCACACACAATAGGGGGCCTAGGTGTGCCTGGATGATCCATCGCTGACAGGATGGGAGGGAGGAGCTGGGTACAGCCCCACGTACACTAAAATAGGCTGTGTCCTGCCTCCACACAAAGGGCTGCCTATCCCTGTGGTTAGTCTGGATCCCGGACAGGAAAGGCAGGATGCCTGGGGATGTCCAAGGGAAACCTCTAGAAGCTTCTCCCCTACTTGGAAGGCCCGATTGGGCATAAATACTAGACCTCAGACATCACCCCTTCAGCACCTGTGACTAGTCTGCCAGGAAAAAGTACTGCTGTGCTGCTGAAGGACTGACACTCTGCTGGACTGCTGTCCTGCTGGACTGATGCCCTGCACTGGATATTACTGGATCTGTTCCGCTCACAGGAGCCCCAGAATCCCAGGTCTGTAGCCACCCAGCCCTGATTAAAGACTGTCGCCCCAGTTCATCAGCTCAGGGAGCACAGAGGCCTGGAGAGCCTCAATCAGGGTCTGTTGGTAAAAGGATGAAAGAAACAAGAAAGGATGGATAGGTAAACAGAAGCATAAATGGATAGAAGAGTAAAGGGATGGATGGATCAATGTGTGAGCAGAATGGTCAATGGGTGGAAGGAAAGATGAAAAAGTGAAAAGGTGGCTTGACGAGTGGATGGGTGAAATGTTAATGGGCTGGTGGAATAGTAAAAGGGTGAATAGAAAGATGGGCTGGTGAAAGGATAGATGGATGGATGGGAGAATGAAAAGATAAATGAAAAGATAGAAGGGTGAACAGAACTGTTCTAGAAAGTTTCAGGCTTATGGTGAATTACTTGGTATAATTCACATTATTATTCATTATATTATGCTTCTTACGTGAAATTTATGAAATTATGCATTACACCATGCGGCGGCAAAATTATAGCGCACAAAATATGCAAACCACCAGAATGAGAGTGGTGGTTTATAGCGGCACTTGTTCTTATAACACAATTTTTTGTCAAAAATGCATCATTGTGTCAAAAATAGATGCGACAACGCATTTCATGCTAAAACATAACACTAAATTACGGTTATGCATTTCCTGTAATTCCATTGTATTTTTCAAATTTAGCATATTCCACTGATTCTGGCTTGGATGTGACTCAATCAGCAGGATCCTCCTCATTTCCTGCATTGATGAAAACAAATACATACAGGAGAGAGTGAAACATTGGTGCTGTAGAGAGAGAGATGATGTGAGAAGAGCAGATGGAGGGTTTCAGAAATATTTGAGGAAAAAATGACCCTACAGCCCTGGCATCACCTCGCCCAGATGACCATGCAAAACAGACCGTGACCCAGCCTCTGGGTGCACATTACTGTTTTCATTTACAATTGATGTAAATGGGTGTTGCAAAGTCTTCCTGTGCTCTGAGCACCCCCAACTTTTTGGGCGGACTGGTACTGGTGGTAACTGCCTAACTGTCCGTGGGCTCTGCCTAACCAGGCCCAGGGCCACTGCTGTGCTGAAAAAGACACTTAGAATACATTGAAAAAACCTACATGCCCTAGGGTACACTATGGGTTAGAGTACTCCTCTGATTGGCATGACCTCCCCTATAAGGCGCTAGAACATAATAGGGAATGGGGATTAAGACTACCTTTCAGACCTTAGCATATAAAAAGGAATGGCACTTTAATGGCCAGCAGCTTTTCTGCACTTGCATGTGTGCTCTGCTGAAGCCTGAGGTCAGTTTAAAAGTAGCTCTGTGTTGCAGGACTGCTTTTAAAATGCATATTGTGCCCAAACTCGACTTTGGTGTTCAAACACTTAAAATGGTAAACTACAATATTTGGGCATATTAGGTACCCCCAGGGTCTCCCCTAGCTGTCTCAGGGTCAGGTATGTATAAGGAGGACACTTATAAAATGAGTTTTAGATGCACTGGGTTAAATGAAAGTGTACATTTTACTCCCAGCAGTGTGGTAAAGTGCTTCACAACATCGACTTTTGTGCTAGGAGCATATTTTGTGCCAGGGAAGATCTGTAGTATTTTTTATATATTCAGAACCCCTAAAGTCTCCCTTAGGTGTTCCAGGGGTGAGGGTCCTGAAGATATAGGCATATAAAATATGCTTTTAAAAGGCCCTGGTGGTGGCAAAATGGCCTAAGTAATTTTTCCCATTGCAAATACCCTGCCACATAGGTTAACATGCCAAGAGGTTATGAACAAATAATAATCCCACTAGGAGAATCATAAAAATAGCATTCAAGGACTTCCTAAAATGGAATTGATAAATAAAGCAATATGGTATTGTTGAATGATTCCTAAAATGTACAGACAAGAAGTTATAAGACTTTCTTGTCTGTAAACCAAAATCCAGCCTTCCAGTAGTCTGTCCTGATTTGTAAGAGTTACGAGGACTAGCCAGGCTCCTTTGATGAGGTGATAAAAAGCCCCTGGGGTTAGAAAGCTCTTCTGGGATGGCAGGGCTCTGCTACATAGGCTTGCCGGAACAGGGGTAGGGGTCGTAAACAATATTCTTCAATGGAAGAAAGAGACAGGCAGGAGAAACTATTTTCACTTACACCTCTACTCTTTGAACCCAGCCATATAGTAGGATTAAGGAAACAATGAGAAGAGACTATGGAGATTAACCATCCCGTAGGTGTGTTTTGCCAGCTCTTCTCTCCCTGCTGGAAAATCATCCATGATTAATTTTGGAGAATTAGTGCCTTTCTGGGAGACCATTGTGCCACACTTTGGAGGAAATTGTCATGCTCTTGGGAGTTGCCCTGCACCTCATTGGACAGGAGTGTCCACCTGTGTGACCCCAGAAAACACTGAATAAGTATCTGAGAGGGGCAGGGCCTCTCAGATCCGCTGCTTGAAAATGAAGAAAGAAGAAGGGTCACTGTTGAGAAGTTTGATTTGCACCAACCATGCCCTGCACTCTGAAGACTGCACCTGCTGCACAATCTAGAACTACAGCCCTGTGAACTACCTTGCTTCAGTAAGAATAAAGAGTGGACTCTCTGCAAGCTACAGGTTAACAGAGCCGTTCTGGAGCATCACCACCAAGATTCCTCAGCCTGAAGTACTACTAGTGGATTTGTAAGGGTTTTGTCCAAATGGATTGTGGGAACTGAAGTCCCAAACTTTCAAGGACCATCTTGGAGCTTCCAACCCCTTGGAGTAAGTTTAGAACACTTTGGGACTGTGAGAAGATGGCCTGGCATATGCTGGTCACTAGTTATAGTGGCCACCTTGCAGCAGTCCAATTCGACTCTTATGGTAGATAGGTTTAAGACAACCTTTTAAAGACAGCTATCCTAGTGGTAGCTGTGGAGAGCAGCCTTCAGGCTAAGTCTCAGAGGAATGTAAAGCAGCTTGTTTTACCTTATAATCTCTTGAATTACCAAATGAAAGGACACCACACAGGTATATCTATCAAATATATATGTATTTATTTCTAGACACACTCTACTAATCTCTTTTTGAGATTAGAAGCCAGGAACACATTTAAATATCAACGTTTCACAATAAGTTAAGCAAAAATATGGCTGGGGCCCTAGGGGCGTACCAGACCATATACTAAAAAAGAGGTTTAGGAAAGTCGACTTGCAGAATGACAAGGCCTAGGGCCTGTAGAATCGCTGGGGCTTCACGACTGCAGTGATAGCAGGTAAGTAACAGACCCACGGGAGACGCATGCAGTGTGAGAACACAGCTGCGGGTTCCATATTGATTACAATGGAGCAAGTCGCGGTTTGATTTTTTAAGTTTTAGGGTACTTCGAGGAAGTCTACAAGCAAGCCACTTACAAGGTAAGTAATTCGAGGGCCAACACACACTAGGGCACTGGAGTGCACGACTTACCTCACCCAGGGAAGCCGGGTGCATAGGTGTCTTTTGGTGTCGGGTCGCGTCGCTGTTTTCTATGGAAGCCAAAGAAGACTTGCTGCTTGCGGCGACTGAAGAAGTGTCCGGTGGAATTCAAGGCTGGATTCGAGATGTAGAAGACCTGAAAATTGAAGGGACAGTGTTCAAAGTCACTTGCCAGTGACCCGGGGCCAGGAAGATGGATGCCCACGGATGTCGGGTGATTTCAGGTGATCAAGGGTGTTTTGACTCTTCGCTCACGAGGTCCAGGAAGGATCGACGATGACCAGCAGCTGGATTCAGAGTGTCCCACAACGTCTGCAGCTGACTGCGGTGTGGGCAACCGGATTGGAGCCAACAAGCCTTGGCAACAGCAAGTCTCGTGTGGAGTGTAGAAAGTCGATGGTGCAGACTAGCAAGGTCTGAGGGACTCACCCAGCAAGGGTGAGTGAGGGTAGGCCTGGAGCAACCAGGGGAGCCCTTTGAGTTGATAAGAAAGTCTTTGGGGGACCCACAAGCCAACGGGCAAGGGATCGCAAAGACACCTCTTGAGGAAATGCTTCACAGGAGCCCACGGTCACTCTTGATGGGGTAGGCCGCTGATTTTTGCTGCAAATCCTCCTGGTGGTTTGGGCCACAAATGGCCCAAAGCACAAGTTCATATAACGTCGTGAAGGGGTTGCACTTGACAATAGTGCACGGTTCCCAGGTATTGCGGTTCCTCATCACTCGTGGGGTGCACTCACCTCAGCTCTGCTGGGGACTCACAATGGCCGTCGAGAAGTCAGGAAATCTACTTCTGGGGCTGCAAGGACTTCGGACTCCGGCGGGAGCGGGAAAGTTTGCGACCATTGATTAGAGTTTCAGGTGCCTGCCAAGCAGGGGAGTCCCTCCTTGACTCCAAGGGAGATTCTTCTGTCTTCCAAAGGTAGTGGAACATCGAAGGGCCAGGATTCTTCTTGTAAAGCGTCGTCCAGGATTATCTAGCTTGCAATGGCAAGGTGTTCCTATCTTATCGTAAAAGAACGGGAGGGACTAGCTCTATGACCACTCCTCTAGGAGGGTCAGGGGGGTGGGTGGTTACACCCACTTCCCTTTGTCCAGTTTCACGCCAGTGCAGGACTTCAAAGCACTCTAAGAGTGCACCCACCCAGCTCCAATACACTAAATCCTGTCTGGAAGGTGGTGACACCTCCCTGTGACAGGATGCCTATTGTTGGGCCTCCTCCACTGTGAGTTTCAGTCAGCTGCAGGAGGGCAGCCCAGTGTCTGTGCTGGTGGCATCCATTTTGTGATGCCAGGGCTCTTTCAGATTTCTACCGTGTTTCCACAGTGGGTACATGTCATCTCCTCTAGAAGGGTGGGATCATACTCCTACACCAGTTACTGGTGTGGGGGTATGATTCCAAGTTGTTTGACACCAAACACAACATGTTTTGATGCAGTCATTCCAAAGTTAGCATTAACCGGGAGGTTATAATGCACTTAAGAGTATATGGTTTAACCGCATCCACAAACAGCCACAGAGAATAGACCCTGCCAGCTGCAGAGGGGCCCTGCTCAGGCAGAGGCACCCCCTCACATTGTAAACCAAGCACCCTGTCCTCAGGATTGATAGAGCCTGCCATAGGGGTGGCTGATAGGTTTATATGTGTGTGTATGGTGAGATATAGGAACCTATACCTCTGTGAGGAGTGCTAACACTACCTCACCCAGGCTGCAGTAGCAGGCCTGGGGTGTCAGATTTAGTCTGCTTCCCGGGGGTGGCATAATACATGCTTCAGCCCCTGGTAGGCCTGTAAAGGACCTATGCCCTTGGTACCTAAGGTACCATATACTAGGGGCTCATAAGGCACCACAGTATCCAATCACTAGTGCATCTAATATGCACTCCAAGTTGTTTAGAGAGAACAGAGCGACTGGGGCCCTGATTAGCAGGGACCCAGCCTGACTATAGCCAGAAACCAGTGTATACATCAGAAAAAAAGTGGGGGCAATATAAGTGCAGATCCTACTCTCCTACAGGGACTCTTTGGGAAACTTCAGGAAGACGTTCCTGAGGTTTGAAACTTTGGAAAAAGGCTCCATAAGTAGACTGACTCGAACCGGCCAGTCAAGCCAGAGACCCTCAACCACGAGCCGACCTGCCATCCAGGCACGTCCCACTGAAAAGCTACAGAGGTCCGCCTTCCAGAATTTGACCGGGAGTAGCCTGTAACCCAAGCCGGCGAACCCTTACTGAATATGACCTGGTGAAGAGCATCGAGGGACCCTGCAAGAAAAAGCTTGATAAAAGTTTTTAAGTCCAAATGTAGAAAAGGTGACTGGGACCAACCGCGAGAGCCAAGCTGCCCACCTTTAACCGCGAGCCGGTTCTGGTTCCCTGATTTGTCCAGCTGGAAAGCTCCGGAAGGTCTGACTTCCATAAGTTTGACTGAGAGTTTATTGCAAGGCAAGCCGGCGAACCCTCACCGAATCCGGACTGGCTGAGAGCTTCGAGGGAGCCCGGGAAGAAAAGCTCCAGAAACGGTTCTCAGTCAGAAGGTAAAAACTTTGACCGTGACCTACCACGAGGGATAGCCGTGCAGGGCTCCATTGCGGTCGGTCTGAAACTTTGACTTTGTCCCAGTCTAGCGTGACCTGATGTCCCAATAGACACTATAGGTTTTATGTGCTATATAGTGCTAAATCTTTAAAAATTAATATCTCCGGATCCCTACATTGGATTTCTTTCATTTTGGTGTCATTTTAAAGATAGAAATATTAACTATATTTATAAATTTATGCTGGATTTTTTTTGTGTGTTGTGTCCTAATTATTTGCTGAATTGGTGTTTTTAAATGCTTTACATACCTGTTTTTGAAGTTAAACCTGCCTGCTCGCAGTCAAGCTACCAAGGGTTGAGCATAGGAACAATTTCTAAGACCTGTACTGAGCCTTATATTGTGATAGTGGCCTTATTGTCAGTGGCAGATATACATTTGCCCCTACTAATAATCCACTTTCCATCAATGGGACAATCGCTTTATGCTCAGCAGAAAGGATTGGATATGCATAGTCTGTTATCTTAAGGACCCTTTGGCGTGGACTGTGAGAAACTCGTACTGCCTTCAGCCTTAGGGCTCCAAATCATGCACTGGTATAAACATCCACCCTCAACCTGAACTCACCCAGACACCTGGAAGTGACACAATAAACACTATACTAGTCTTATGTGGCAATAAAATTAATTTCAGAGCTCCGTCCATCATCTCCTTGTGTTTTCTTTGTTCTGCCTAAGTTGGCAGGGCATGCTCGGACGTGGGTCCCTTGCTCACTAGATTCAAGCTAGTCTGGCTGATGAGGGATGTTACCCCGAAACCGGTCCCAGGATGCTTGTTTCCGGTTCAGAGCAGACCTGACTTGGCAGTTCGGGCTGGACTGTTCCCATAAGGAACAGGGTCAAGACTGGTTTGCATATAGCTGGGACGGAACTGGGGTGGCGAAGTGAGCTAAAGAACGATGATGGATTCAACCCAGATATGTGACTGGGGTGACTGTCTAAAAAAGTTTTAGCGCTCTGTTCATCATCTCCTTCTGTTTGCCGTAAGTTGGCAGGGTATTCCCAGATGTGGGTCCCTTGCTCACTTTGCTACTGGATTCAAGTTAGCCTGTCTTATGAGGGCTGTTAGCCCGAATCCGTTCCCAGGATGCTTGTTTCCGGTCCAGGGAAGACATGTCTTGGCAGTTCGGGCTGGACTGTTCCCATGGGGCACAGGGTCATGACTGATTTGGATATAGCTAAGTCTAAACTGGGGTGGCAAAGTGAGCTAAAGAACGATGATGGATTCAACCCAGATCTGTGACGGGGGGTTAGTGTCAGAAAAGTTTCAGCGCTCTGTCCATCATCTCCTTGTGCTTAATAAAATAATATTACACAAGCACAACATCTGCAATAAAGCAAACACTTTTAGCGAAAGAAGGATGGAGTAACGTAAAATGAAAAGAGGCACGGCTTTGCTGACATGAATTACTTGATGCTTTTTATTGCTGAGAAATCGATCAATGCTTTTGCCTATAAAGTTAAGGATACTAAAACAGGGCTCGATAGAGACCCATTTTTTACGTCAACTATGGTATGAGAAGGGCTTAGCAGTGCAGGTAACAGGGATGGAACAGGAGGAGTTATGGCAGTCACAACAGAGTGGAGAAGGGCTTGTGTACAGATGTTGGGGACAGGGTGTCACTGAATATGTTTTTTCTGTTTCCGCTCCAACAGCGTTGGATTCAATTGGACCCCAAACAAACCCATGTGCTTCTTGCCAAGACTGGGAGCTTTCATTCAAGATGGCACACTGACACCTTCGGATAAACTTTGCGCTATATAAAAATGCATAAATAAATAAATAGACAAAGGTCCTTCATAACTTATAGTGCAAGAGTAAGTGACCATGGTCGAAGACTTTGGAGTGGAGGGCATGGGATTGGTCAGAGTAAGAAATTGTCTCTTTTTTGTGGGCCTCTCATCTCGCTCGCAGCGGTCAGACAGGACACTTCCTCAACCCTTACATTTTCACACTGTCACTTCATATTCAAGCACACTTGCTTTGCATGAAAACTGCTTTTCAAACAGTCTGCGCCTTCTCGATTGTCACTGCTTTCCCATCTGTTAGATCCTCTTAATATTTGAAGAATCAAGATGAAGGCAAATTAGTGATGAAGGGCGGGTTAAGTTTATTTCCAAGGAATGACGAACCCATCCAAGCCACATCCAGTCCATGCTATTGTGAATGCCTCGTAAAAGAGACTTTTTTGTACGAGTATCCCAGGCAAATAGATAAGACAACCAGGCCGTGCTGTAGCTAATGTAAGATAAAGGGGACGAATCTGTTCGTCGCTGCGTGGTATTATCTCGAAGACCCTTTTAATGCCCTGCTTTGGAGCCACGCTGCCGAAAGAGCTTCGAGTCGCAGCCTTAGAATTCATGAAGGTGGATTGCAATCTGCTCTCGCAGAGTTCAGGAATGAAAACAAGGTTGCATTTTGCGTTTGTGGTGCCAGTTAGAAGGTTACAGAGGACACAGAGTGTCAAAATAAGGAGTTATTAACAGAACTTTGGAAATGATTGAAAAACTGCACAGATGCTGATGGAACATCCTCCCACTCCATGCATATTGACTGGAATAAAAATTAAAATATTGTTTAAAATGTTTCCTCCAAGATTTTTTGGTATAAATTGAGAGTTGCAATTTTGGGCTGATCAGAGATTGCCTTGGGCTGAATTTTGGCTTCTAGTTAAACAGCTTTCCACTGACCGATCTCAAACCATGGCGACCCCCCTCACAATGTGAAATATTGCGGGGCTTATTTACAAGCCCTTTGCGCCACCCGTACGTCACTTTTCCCGTGTTAAAAATGACACAAAAGTGGCGCAAGGGACTGGTAAATAAGCCCTGCGTTTTTGGGCGGGTCTTCGCCCAGCTGCGCCATCGGAATGGACGCTCCCACACGCGTCTCTATGGCAACAGCGGGACAGGGGAAGAAAAAATGGCGATACTGCTGCCCCATCGGGATGATCTTTGACGTCCGCCAATAACATATGCAAAGCACGCAGCTGGACTGATGTTTACATTTAATCCCAGTAATCGCCCAGGATTAGAGAAGAGGCAATAATCCTGAACAGGGAACACCATGCTTAAAGCCGGCACGTGGGCCATCCCTGGTTAAACGAAATCAAGTGGCGCACGGAGCGGCTAAAGTGGGCTTTCTGGGAGCTTACGACAAATAAGTAAACGAGGAAATGCGAGCGGATGAAGTCTGACTGAGCGGATGGAGGGAACGGAAAGATGAAAAGTGAAGAACTACCCTTTTTTATCATAATTCACACGGCCCTTTGTGCAAGAGAACAAGATTCAAACTTGAAATACAGAACAGAAAAAAAGAATAAAACAATTTAGGTTATGACGCCCTCTAAGTCCGTGTGACGTGCGCACAAGGGCGGAGCCTGCTGACACCACAGAGCCCTGTTAACAGACCAAGGATGCTCATGGGAGCCATTGAATACAAAAGCTGCTGGCCTATCTCCCATGCTTTGCTTATTTATTTGTCGTGTTTTATAAAGCGCTTACATGACCATCGAGGTATGGAGCGCTGCATAGAGACGACTTCAAGCGTAGAAGCCACCAGCCCTCTCGGCCTGGTCCAAATCTTTGCCCCAGGTGCCCATAGTCATTTGGAACCTGCCATCCAAAGATTGTGTGTCACATTACAAAAGCAAAATTTTGCCCCTCACAAAAGTGTGCCCAGGTTTCTAGTTATCCATCTTTAAGTGTGGCTAATATATTACAGGAAGGGCACAAGTCCTAAAAACAGAAGTGGGGGGACTGACCTAGTTAGGCAGTATGCTAGTGACTTCACGGCGCGCGTCATCACGGCGAAACGACATCACACTCGGCATCACAGGAATTGACATCATAGAAAGGGACATCACAAGGCACGACTTTACAGGAAGCGGCATCACAAGAAGTGACATCAGATCTAAAGCCTTGACATATATAGCAGGTCTATCATGTGTATGTTTGAGCGCATTAGGACACATCCTATACATTCATTTACAAACATATAATTCATTGTACATCTAATATGCACGTGTTGATGTAAAGCGCTCTGTCACCCTGCATTGGAATGAGCAGGGCTATACAAGAAAAAATAGTGGTACTTAAATTATTTCAACGCCTCCTCAGGGGAAGTAAGCTCTATACAAATGCAATTTATTTTGTGTAAATACTGGGAAAGACCAACACATCTGACATTCTTACAGGGCATGCATATCTCCTATAGAGAGGCTGAAGGAAGTGAAAAGCTGCCTCTCTTAAGTATGTGTGAAGTGCTAACAAGGTGTGAGCCTTTGTTTCCCCTCCAATTCATTTGCAACTAGGTGTGAGGTTTCCTGACTGCCCCCAGCCAGGAGACTCCAACAAAATGAGGCCTGATGACCCCTCAAATTCGGCCTTTCTTATGGGCCCAGCAGGACTGTGAGAAGTTGGCCTGGTATATGATGTTCACTAGTTAAAGTGACCACCTTGTACCATGCCAAGCAACCCTTATGGTGTGGTTGTAAGTCAACCTTTTCGGACCAGCTGCCCTAGTGGTAGCGTAGGCTAAGCAGTCTTTGAGGCTAAACTCGTGAAGCGTGTTAAGCAGGCTGTTTTACCAAATGTAACCCCCCTTTATACCAATGAAAGGACACCACACAGATATATATTGAAAATATATATGTATTTATTTCTCAAAGTATCCCCTAGACTCTTTATGAGCACAGGAGCACAAATCGTTAAACAAGAATACGTTAGAATACACAGAAGTTGCACTTTATATGGATAGGCCCTGGTGGCCGCTCGAACCATATACTAAAATAGTGGTATAAGTACCACGAACAGAAAAGGGAAAAGGCCTAGGGCCTCTAGAATCGCTGGGCCTACAAGGAGCTAACTTTAGTTAGTGACCAGGAGGTCCACGGGTTGCGTGTGCAGAGCAAATAGTCACACGCGGGCTCCCATAGGTTTTCAATGGGTGCGTAAAAGTTACAAAGTTACTGCAAAAAGGATCTTCCGGATGGACTATGAACTCAAGATTGGAAACACAGACACTAGAGATGATACTCTACACTTGGGCACCGGAGTGCCAGCTTTACCTCAACCACAGGAAGCGGGTGCATAGGTCTCGAAGTGCGTCGGGTTTCTTCTATCTGTTCAATGGAGCCTGAAGACAAAGATGCTGCAGGCGGTCGGTCCGGAAGAGATGCGGTGGATCCAAGAGTGGATCGGAGTTGTAGAAGACCTGTAAGCAGAGGGGACAGTGTTCACAGTCACTAGCCAGTGACCAGCGTGGCACCAGGTGGGTACCAGGCGATGTCGGGTGCAAACAGGAAGAAAGGTGTAGCTTGTCTCTGCAGCCACGTGGTCCCTGAAGGTCGACGACGTCCAGGAGTCGGTTCACGAGCTGTCCCATGCAGGCTCTCGCTGTCGGCGGTGTCGGCGACTTGATCGAAGCAAACAAGCCTTGGCAAAAGCAATTGTTGTGGAAAACGAAATAAGCTGATGGTTCTGACCAGCAAGGTCAGAGGGATTGCTCCTTTGGAGGGGAGCAAAGGCCAGTCTGGAGCAACCAGACCAGCGGTGTAGTTCTTGAAGTTCGTTGCCAAGATGGCCACTAGCCAGCGGGCCAGCAACCGGTTAGGCGCGTCGAGTGGCAAAATGCAGAAGGGCCCCACGCAGATCGTGGAGATGCGGGAGGGCTCACCTTTGGTGCAGATGCTGCTCGGGTGTTGGGCTTCTCAGATCCCAAAGCACAACTTGGAGGGAGCCTCGGTTGTTGCGCTTGCAGCTTGTCGTAGTCTTTTCAAGATGGCTGGCTCCACGTGTCTCGGTGCCTCCACGGGTTCCTCTTTTTCAGGGACTGTGGATCGGGCGGTGAGAGGTCTGGAGGTCCAGGTCTTGTCAGTCTCTGGGCTCGGGCTCCAGCGGGAGGCGGCGGCAAAGCAGACATTGATTCGCTGGATGGTGCTTGCGTTAGCAAGGTGGTCACTCCCTGACCACAGGGGAGATTGGCTTCAGTCCTCTGTGCGGCAGAGCATCGAAGTTCCCGTCTTCTTCTTGTAGTTAATTTGATTCCAGGATGGCTAAAGTCTTAGGACACAGCTCCTACCTTTATTCGGATTCTAGGGGCCGGACTACCTGCTAGGTCCCTCCCTAAGGGTGGGACCAGGAAGGGGGGTGGTTACACCCCCAATCCTTTGTCCAGCTCGCCCCAGGTCCAGGGCTGGTGTGCCCCAGGACCGGTTTGAACTGGCATATGCACCGAGGCTCCTTGTGAGCCTCAGGCATTCTGGTTCTATTGAAGCCCTACCTGACCAATACACAAAATCCTGTCTGGGGTGGTGCACGCACCTCCCCTGGCAGGAAACCCTTTGTCCACACCTCCCAAGCTGGAAGGACTCCCAGCAGCAGGAGGGCAGACTTGTGTCTGTGGTGGCAGCATCCATTTTGTGGAGCTGAGGCTATGTCTGATTTTACCCGGGTTTCAGGTACTGTACATGTCGTGTCCCTCTAGAAGGGTGGAATGCTAACCCCGTCGCCAGATGTGGCGAGGGGTTAGTATTCCAATTCGTATGACACCTTACTCGACATGTTTTGATAAAGCCAAACCAAAGATCGCATTTAACCGCGAGGTTCATAATGCACTTAAGAGTATATGGTATGACGATATCTGGAAACAGTAGAAGGAAGTGGTTCCGACCACTGCAGACAGGCTCAGCTCATGCCAGAGCACCATCTCACATGGAACCAAGCACTCTGCCTTCAGGATTGTTAAGGCCTGCCATATGAGTGACTTATAGGTTAACATGTGTCCCATCTAAGGTTAGGTATAGGTATACTACACCTAAGTAAGAGGTGGTTACACCAACTTACCCCAGCTGAGTGATCAGCCAGTTGTGTCAAATTTGTTAGGCCAGGCCAGGGGTGGCACAATACATGCTTCAGCCCCTGGTAGGCCTTAGATACACCAATGCCCTGGGTACCTAGTGTACACTGGTACAGGGGCTCACAGGGCGATCCACTTCCAATTGATTATGCACCTAGGGTGCATAGTGTAAATTTAGTAGAGAGAACAGCAGGCTGGGGGTCTGATTGGCAGGCCCACAGCCTCAATATGTCAAAAACCAGTGAAGCAAAAAGCAAAAATTTGGGGTGACCATAGGATAGCAGACCCTACTCTCCTACACAACCCCCCCCCCCAAACGCAGGGACATTAAACTAGCCTTGACCAGTCTCGTCTTCATGTCCTAAGTGGAAGTACCTGGAGAGACCATCTGCATTCCCATGGTCAGTACCTGGCCGGTGCTCCACTGTAAAGTCCATCCCCTGTAGGGAAATGGACCACCTAAGCAGTTTGGGGTTTTCACCCTTCATCTGATTTAGCCACAAGAGGGGCTTATGGTCGGTCTGAATCTTGAAGTGAGTGCCAAACAAGTATGGCCTCAGCTTCTTCAGGGCCCACACCACAGCAAAGGCCTCCCTCTCAATAGCTGACCAATTCTTCTCTCTGGGGGTCAACCTTCTGCTAATAAAAGCAATGGGTTGGTCTTGACCATCTACATTAAGTTGTGACAGCACAGCTCCCACACCCAACTCAGAAGCATCTGTTTGGACAATAAACTCTTTGGAGTAGTCAGGACTTTTCAGGATAGGTGCAGAGCACATGGCCTCCTTCAGGTCATCAAATGCCTTTTGACAGCTTACTGTCCACTGAACCTTTTTGGGCATCTTCTTGGATGTCAGATCATTAAGAGGAGTCACAATGGACCCATAGTTCTTAACAAACTTCCTGTAGTACCCAGTCAAGCCCAAGAAAGCTCGAACTTGAGTCTGGGTGGTTGGAGGAGACCAGTCCTTGATGGATTGTATCTTACTCTCCAGTGGTTGAACTTGGCCTCCACCTACAAGGTGGCCCAAATACACAACCTTACTCTGCCCTATCTGGCACTTAGTAGCCTTGATAGTGAGGCCTGCCCTTTGCAGAGCCTCCAGAGCCTTCTTCAGGTGGATCAGGTGATCCTCCCAGGTGGAGCTAAAGACAGCAATGTCATCAAGATATGCTGCGCAAAAGTCATCCAACCCAGTAAGGACTTGATTCACCAACCTTTGGAAGGTGGCAGGTGCATTCTTCAGACCAAAGGGCATCACCACAAATTGGTAGTGCCCACCTGGGGTTGAGAATGCTGTTTTGGCCTTAGACTCCTCAGCTAATCTGATTTGCCAATAGCCAGCTGTCAAGTCAAATGTGCTCAAAAACTTGGCAGAAGCCAGTTTATCTATGAGCTCATCTGCCCTTGTAATAGGATGTGCATCTGTCCTGGTGACAGCATTGAGTCCTCTGTAATCCACATAGAACCTCATCTCTCTCTTGCCATCTTTGGTGTGAGGTTTGGGGACCAGAACCACTGGGCTAGCCCAGGGGCTCTCTGAGGGTTCAATGACACCCAATTCCAGCATTTTGTGTACCTCAGCCTTTATACAGTCCCTGACGTGGTCAGGTTGTCTGTAAAGCTTGTTCTTTACAGGCAGACTGTCACCAGTGTCCACCACATGGGTACACCAGTCAGTTTGGCTAGGTATCAGGGAAAACATGTGTTGAAATGATTGTAGAACTTGTCTACATTCAGTCTGCTGATGATCAGTGAGGTTGCCTCCAAGGGTCACTCCTTCAACTGAACCATCCTCAGGGTTCTGAGACAACAGGTCTGGGAGAGGGTCACTCTCTTCCTCCTGTCCCTCATCTGTAGCCATGAGCAAGCCCATGTCTGCCCTGTCAACATATGCTTTTAACCTGTTAACATGGAGTACCCTGTGGGGACTCCTGGGAGTTCCTAGGTCCACCAAGTAGGTAACCTCTCCCTTCTTTTCCAGGATTGTATGGGGTCCAGACCATTTGTCTTGGAGTGCTGCTGGGGCCACTGGCTCCAACACCCATACCTTATGTCCTGGCTGAAACTCAACCAAGACAGCCTTTTGGTCATGCCAAGCTTTCTGTAAGGCCTGGCTTGCCTCAAGGTTTTTGGATGCCTTCTCCATATACTCAGCCATCCTGGAGCGGAGACCAAGTACATAGTCCACTATGTCTTGCTTAGGCTTTTTGAGAGGTAACTCCCATCCTTCCTTCACTAAACACAGTGGGCCTCTTACAGGGTGCCCAAACAACAATTCAAAGGGGCTGTAACCAACTCCTTTTTGTGGGACCTCTCTGTAAGCAAACAGAAGGCAGGGTAGAAGGATGTCCCATCTTCGCCTAAGGTTTTCAGGTAATCCTTTGATCATACCCTTTAGGGTCTTGTTGAATCTCTCAACAAGCCCATTGCATTGTGGGTGATAAGGGGTGGTGAACTTGTAGTTGACACCACATTCCTTCCACATAGCTGTCAAGTATCCTGACATGAAGTTGATACCTCTGTCAGAAACTGCCTCCTTAGGAAACCCCACTCTGGAGAATACTCCCAGCAGGGCCCTGGCCACAACAGGTGCTGTAGTGGTCCTAAGGGGAATTGCCTCTGGATACCTGGTGGCATGATCCACTACCACCAGTATAAATCTGTGCCCAGATGCAGTGGGAGGATCCATGGGACCCACTATATCTATTCCCACTCTTTCAAAGGGGACCCCCACCACAGGTAGTGGTATTAGGGTGGCCTTTGTTGTGCCACCTGATTTGCCACTGGCTTGGCAGGTCACACAGGAGCGACAAAACTCCTTTGTATCTTCATTCATGTGAGGCCAGTGAAAGTGAGGGACAAGCCTGTCCCAAGTCTTGTTCTGGCCTAAGTGTCCTGCTAAAGGAATATCATGGGCCAAGGTAAGAAGGAAGCCCCTAAATTGCAGAGGTATAACCAACCTCCTGGTTGCACCAGGCTTGGGGTCTCTAGCCTCTGAATAAAGGAGCCCTTCATCCCAATACACTTTATGGGTACCTTGAGCATTCCCAGCAGCCTCAGCAGCAGCCAGCTGTCTGAGGGGTTCAAGAGAGGGACAGGATAACTGAGCCTGCCTCAAGTCAGCCCTTGAAGGTCCCCCTGTCCCCAGAAACTCAACCTGATCAGGTTCAAGCTCTTCAGGGACAGTTCCTTCAGGGTTCTCTAGATCAGCTTCCTGGGAAGGTTGATCATCACTCTGAGGCAGGGGGGAAGGCACAGCCTTGACCCTCCTGTTCTTCTTCTTGGTAGGTGCTTGGTCCATTGTTCCAGGATCCAAGACCTGAGGTTCAGTAAGGCACTTTTTGGCCTGTGACCTGGTCACAGCAAGGACATATGGTGATATACCTAACATCTCTGCATGTGTCCTGTACTCCACTTCAGATCATAGAGAACTCTCTAGGTCATTGCCCAACAAACATTCTACTGGGAGGTCTGCACTAACCACAACCCTTTTGAGGCCAGTTACCCCTCCCCATGAGAAGTTAACAACTGCCACACTATGTGAAGTAGTGGCATTGCTGGCATTGGTCACCAGGTAATTCTCACCTGGTATGTACTGTCCAGGGTCCACAAAGCCTGGTGTCACCATAGTGACACTGGCACATGTGTCCCTGTAGGCTTGAGCCACTTTTTCATTAATTAAAGGAGTCTGTCTGTACTTGCCCAGGTTACTGGGGCTCACAGTCAGGGACAAATCTATGTCCCCATCACAGATCAAGACTGCCTGTGTCAGGGTTCTGTCTAAGTCAGAATCTCCTTCAGTTCCCATAGTGATTCCCACTACACCCTTTGTCTGGGGACCAACACTGCTAACAGTAGTACTGGGAGCAGGTGCCTTAGAGGCAACAGTGTTGGGGGCTCCACCCTTCTTACAATCACTAGTCCAGTGAGTTGTATTCTTGCAATGATTGCACCAGGGTTTCTTTTGACCTTCTTTCTTCTTTCCCTTAGATTGTTGTTGGGACCCACCCTCCTTAGCAGTAGTTTGGGGCCCTGTTGAAGACTTCTGGTCTTTAGATTTCTGATCTCCACCCTTTTGGTCTGTTTTCTTCTGATCACCCCCTTGGCCCTGGTTCTGGTTCTTTTGCTTAACCCTGGTTCTGACCCATTTGTCTGCCTTCTTTCCCAATTCTTGGGGAGAGGTCAGATCAGAGTCAACCAAGTGTTGATGCAGTTGCTGGTTTTGACAGTTATTTAAAATCTGTTCTCTCATCATCAAATTGTACAATCCTGTATAATCAGATACCTTACTTCCCAGCAACCAACCTTCCAAAGCCTTAGTGGCACATTCAATGTATTCAGACCAGTCCTGAGTCTGTGTCTTCTGGGTGTCTCTGAACATTAACCTGTACTGTTCAGTGGTTAAGCCTAACCCATCAACTAGGACACTCTTCAGGGCTCTGTAATTTCTGACATCATCTTCTCTAACAGTGAGGAGTCTATCTCTGCCTCTTCCTTCAAAAGAGAGCCAGAGGATTGCTGCCCACTGGTCTTCAGGAACCTGCTGCACTTTGCAGGCTCTCTGAAGAGCAGTCATCCATTTGTGGATGTCATCCCCACTTTTGTAGGGGGGCACAACCTTAGACAGGTTCCTATTATCAAAGACCCTATCTTTGTCCTTAGGGACAATGCTGCCACCAGTGGGTATAGACCCACTCTCTTTATGCTGCCTAGCCTTGCTCAGTTTCTCTTCCATCAGAGCTACTTCTAGCTCCTGCTTCCTGATCCTCAGCTGGGCTTCTTGCATTCTGGCCTCATGCTCCCTCCTCTGAGGAGTGACCTTGAGAGCCTCTAGAGGCATGAGAAGCATTAGAGTCACCTGAGTGATTCCTTTGCCTCCCAAGCCCCTGGTTAAGTCCACTAGGGAGATCCAATGGGGTGATCCCATTGTCAGTCCCCAATAGCCTTAAGTTAGCTGGGCCAAGTATAACACTTGGCACTGGGCTAGTTCTCCCTTCATCCTCACTACCTCCTGTATCCCCATCACTTTCCTCCTCTGTAGTATGATTCTCATCTAAGGGATGGCTATTGGAAAGGGGTACTTCAGTAGCATCTTCAGAAGGGGGGCCTCCTGTTCCTGTCCCTAAGGGGCCTAACTGGGAGGCTTTCCTGAGAGCTTTCTGATCTTCATCAGCCTGTAAAAGCTCCCTGAGTTCAGCAGAAGTAGGATTCTTGGGCTGTTTAAGGCCCCTGATATTTGCCAACTGCCTGAGCTCATTTTGATTTAGGGTAGCAAAGATGGATGGTGCCCTCTGGGGGTCACTCTCAACAGAAATGGGTACATTGGACCCCTCTGCCCCAGCCATTGCTCTTAAGTGTGGGTGGATGTGTTGCAATCTACCTACACTTGGGTTTACCTACTAAACCTATCTAGTAGTTGTAGTCAGGGTGTGCTACTCCCTTTGCTCTACAACACTAAGTTCAGTAGAACTTAAGTATATCTATTCTTGTTTTATATGTACCTAAAGGTACCTGTATGATCTTTCAATTGGTAACAAAGAGATTACAGAGGTAAAACACAGCAAGCTCAAATCCAACCGCTGCTCACCAATGTGAGAAGTTGGCCTGGTATATGATGTTCACTAGTTAAAGTGACCACCTTGTACCATGCCAAGCAACCCTTATGGTGTGGTTGTAAGTCAACCTTTTCAGACCAGCTGCCCTAGTGGTAGCGTAGGCTAAGCAGTCTTTGAGGCTAAACTCGTGAAGCGTGTTAAGCAGGCTGTTTTACCAAATGTAACCCCCCCTTTATACCAATGAAAGGACACCACACAGATATATATTGAAAATATATATGTATTTATTTCTCAAAGTATCCCCTAGACTCTTTATGAGCACAGGAGCACAAATCGTTAAACAAGAATACGTTAGAATACACAGAAGTTGCACTTTATATGGATAGGCCCTGGTGGCCGCTCGAACCATATACTAAAATAGTGGTATAAGTACAACGAACAGAAAAGGGAAAAGGCCTAGGGCCTCTAGAATCGCTGGGCCTACAAGGAGCTAACTTTAGTTAGTGACCAGGAGGTCCACGGGTTGCGTGTGCAGAGCAAATAGTCACACGCGGGCTCCCATAGGTTTTCAATGGGTGCGTAAAAGTTACAAAGTTACTGCAAAAAGGATCTTCCGGATGGACTATGAACTCAAGATTGGAAACACAGACACTAGAGATGATACTCTACACTTGGGCACCGGAGTGCCAGCTTTACCTCACCCACAGGAAGCGGGTGCATAGGTCTCGAAGTGAGTCGGGTTTCTTCTATCTGTTCAATGGAGCCTGAAGACAAAGATGCTGCAGGCGGTCGGTCCGGAAGAGATGCGGTGGATCCAAGAGTGGATCGGAGTTGTAGAAGACCTGTAATCAGAGGGGACAGTGTTCACAGTCACTAGCCAGTGACCAGCGTGGCACTAGGTGGGTACCAGGCGATGTCGGGTGCAAACAGGAAGAAAGGTGTAGCTTGTCTCTGCAGCCACGTGGTCCCTAAAGGTCGACGACGTCCAGGAGTCGGTTCACGAGCTGTCCCACGCAGGCTCTCGCTGTCGGCGGTGTCGGCGTCTTGATCGAAGCAAACAAGCCTTGGCAAAAGCAATTGTTGTGGAAAACAAAATAAGCTGATGGTTCTGACCAGCAAGGTCAGAGGGATTGCTCCTTTGCAAGGGCCAGTCTGGAGCAACCAGACCAGTGGTGTAGTTCTTGAAGTTCGTTGCCAAGATGGCCACTAGCCAGCGGGCCAGCAACCGGTTAGGCGCGTCGAGTGGCAAAATGCAGAAGGGCCCCACGCAGATCGTGGAGATGCGGGAGGGCTCACCTTTGGTGCAGATGCTGCTCGGGTGTTGGGCTTCTCAGATCCCAAAGCACAACTTGGAGGAAGCCTCGGTTGTTGCGCTTGCAGCTTGTCGTAGTCTTTTCAAGATGGCTGGCTCCACGTGTCTCGGTGCCTCCATGGGTTCCTCTTTTTCAGGGACTGTGGATCGGGCGGTGAGAGGTCTGGAGGTCCAGGTCTTGTCAGTCTCTGGGCTCGGGCTCCGGCGGGAGGCGGCGGCAAAGCAGACGTGGATTCCCTGGATGGTGCTTGCATTAGCAAGGTGGTCACTCCCTGACCACAGGGGAGATTGGCTTCAGTCCTCTGTGCGGCAGAGCGTCGAAGTTCCCGTCTTCTTCTTGTAGTTAAGTTGATTCCAGGATGGCTAAAGTCTTAGGACACAGCTCCTACCTTTATTCGGATTCTAGGGGCCGGACTACCTGCTAGGTCCCTCCCTAAGGGTGGGACCAGGAAGGGGGGTGGTTACACCCCCAATCCTTTGTCCAGCTCGCCCCAGGTCCAGGGCTGGTGTGCCCCAGGACCGGTTTGAACTGGCATATGCACCGAGGCTCCTTGTGAGCCTCAGGCATGTCTGGTTCTATTGAAGCCCTACCTGACCAATACACAAAATCCTGTCTGGGGTGGTGCACGCACCTCCCCTGGCAGGAAACCCTTTGTCCACACCTCCCAAGCTGGAAGGACTCCCTGCAGCAGGAGGGCAGACTTGTGTCTGTG
Source organism: Triturus cristatus (assembly GCF_964204655.1). NCBI lineage: Eukaryota > Metazoa > Chordata > Amphibia > Caudata > Salamandridae > Triturus > Triturus cristatus. Next base: position 1,138,241,232 of record NC_140584.1, read on the forward strand.
GTGGCAGCATCCATTTTGTGGAGCTGAGGCTATGTCTGATTTTACCCGGGTTTCAGGTACTGTACATGTCGTGTCCCTCTAGAAGGGTGGAATGCTAACCCCGTCGCCAGAATTGGCGAGGGGTTAGTATTCCAATTCGTATGACACCTTACTCGACATGTTTTGATAAAGCCAAACCAAAGATAGCATTGAACCGCGAGGTTCATAATGCACTTAAGAGTATATGGTATGACGATATCTGGAAACAGTAGAAGGAAGTGGTTCCGACCACTGCAGACAGGCTCAGCTCATGCCAGAGCACCATCTCACATGGAACCAAGCACTCTGCCTTCAGGATTGTTAAGGCCTGCCATAGGAGTGACTTATAGGTTAACATGTGTCCCATCTAAGGTTAGGTATAGGTATACTACACCTAAGTAAGAGGTGGTTACACCAACTTACCCCAGCTGAGTGATCAGCCAGTTGTGTCAAATTTGTTAGGCCAGGCCAGGGGTGGCACAATACATGCTTCAGCCCCTGGTAGGCCTTAGATACACCAATGCCCTGGGTACCTAGTGTACACTGGTACAGGGGCTCACAGGGTGATCCACTTCCAATTGGTTATGCACCTAGGGTGCATAGTGTAAATTTAGTAGAGAGAACAGCAGGCTGGGGGTCTGATTGGCAGGCCCACAGCCTCAATATGTCAAAAACCAGTGAAGCAAAAAGCAAAAATTTGGGGTGACCATAGGATAGCAGACCCTACTCTCCTACAAGGACTCTTAAATAAGAAAGCCCTGACCCTGCCTAACATTGTTGCTTGTTGAAGATGGAAAGCAGCGTGACCGAACATCTCACTTTACTTTTCCTCGACACGCTTTTCTTGGGCTTACACATCTAATCTAGTGATTTTTTCTTCTATATCACCTAGTTTCATTACATGTCACACCATTTGCGCAATGTTTATGTCCAGTGTCTTGATATTGATTCTTACATTTACTCCTAGGACATTTATCCCCTGACGAAGAGTCATTACGACTCGAAATGCATTGGGATCACTATGCTACCTTACAAAGGATGGAATTTACTTGAAAGTTACAGTGAATAAAAGAATTTCGCTACTTACAATAACATATTGTGGAGTTTATATTCTCAAGAACTTACAAAACTCTCTCAAGATGACCTTTTGACTCCTCATGGACCCATCTAGAGTGCATTCGAAGGACGCCAGGCAATCCTATCCTGACTAACCCTGGGCGTAGTTCGCGAAGTAGCACTACGCGAAGCTACGCAAAGTGCACTTCGCACTACGCGAGCTACGCGTAGCACTTTGCGAACTGCGTAGTACCCTGTTCGCACTGTGCAAGATGTCGTTTTCATGACGCTTCATAATCATTTTGTCTTAATCCCTTTCGGGCAGAGGGACATACCTCAGTTGCACCTTAAACTATATTACTATCGCTGACACTATTGAATTTAATATTTTGACTACCAGAGTGCCTCACTTCCGAATATTGCTGCTGAAAGTGTCCCAGTGTTTGAAAATTACACCAGGACGAGTTCAGCACATTATTCAGTGGGGCCCAAATTCTTGTCAGGGTGGACGGCGTTCACCCTGTGAAAAAAGTGGGTGGACGCCGTCCACAAGAGTGTACCCCCAACTCGTTCCCCGATTACAGGCCCCTCAAAGGGAACTGACAGAAAGAACAGGTTTAACATTTGTATGGGGCATGCAAATAGCCACACATAACCCACAAGCATACAAAGACATACATGTCAACAGAACCAATTTTTCAAGCCAAAAATTGCTTGATTTTACCTACCTCCCACCTAAAATTGCCTCTTGTTCAATGTTTGCCAATGGGGAAAATAAATTCCCCCTATTCATTTTAAGTCTCGCACTTGTCAGTTGTAAAATGTTGGCATACAAAGAGCACACATAGATGCTCCCAGACTAAGCAAGAGAAGACAGGCCTTTAACCTACGAATGTAACCCCTCTGCCAATCGCCTGAGGGGCACAGGGAGCTGTGCAAACAGCAGCGCCTCGCTCACCTTGCTCCAGGCTTGTCTGTGTCCCTGCACTCTTGTTTCTCTCTCAGATCTGCCAGTTTAAAGTGGTCTTTCATTATTGAAGGAGCCCGGGCCCACTTGGTCCGTTCAGTTCAATGTCGGATCTCAGATGTTTTTTAGCAGCATGAATACGCGGAGGGAAGGAAAGGTCATGGGTTATTTGAAATACAGTGTAGCACGAATGGCTAGAAGAACCCAAACAGGCAACCAAATGAAGGTTAGTCAATTTATGAGAAACTCAAAAATAGTTGCACATAAACAAATCTGAGCATGAGGGTATAGAAGTACGAAGGGAACAACATGAAACCGATCCTTCTGAAAAGGTTCACCCGCTGGAGCATAAGAAGAACAAGAAGCTCAATTCCGATTATGCATGAGATGAGAAAACAGAAACTCAAGTCTCCTTGCATTGGCACTTGTCCTTGATGCTGCATTTAACTATCCCTACTCTAACACTGAAGTGGCATCGGTAAACTAATTCACGAGAGGGGCAATACAGAAGAGGGAAAAGTTGTCAGTAGACGAAGCCTCCCTAAGAAGTCACTTTCCTATGAAATGGGTCGGAGGGATAAAGACACATGGGACAGGAAGAGCACATCCAAGCGTAGGTGTACTCTGTCAGGAGTTCAAGCGGGAAATGGGTAACTATCCCTCTCTAAAAAGCTGCATATACATAAGATAGTAGACTGTACTCTGGGCTCAGCCACAAACTTTTCAATGAGGTGGACTCCCCTCGTGGCCTTCTCCACGCACACTACCCTTGGTAGCAGCTCGTCCTTGGTCTTTTCTCCGTCTCCCGCGTGAAAGCACCTCCCTCCACCTTATCTCCTGCGACCAAGCTAACTATAACTCCTTCATTCTGCAACCTTACCTAAGGGAACAATACCAATACTTTTCTCTAATAAACGTTGTCCACCTGCAATCCAAAATTGAGACAGGAACATTCTGCAGATTTCACTTACGAAGTTAAACATCACTGTCAGAAGAATGGAATGGAGGCTCTTCAAATGCAATAGAGATCGAGGCCTAGGAGTCAAGTTAAATTAAATTAAGGAATTCACTATAAAAGATAGCCTAACAAATACATCAACCGACTGCATTAGTGCATATTTTACATTCAACCTCAACTTAGAAGAGCACTTATCGTCATTAATGCATCACTGAATCACGTGTTAATAAAACTTAAAACAGTTACATTGGTTATCATAAGTACATGTTCAAAACATTAAACCTTACATAGGGTTGCATTATTGTACAATAACATGTTATTTGATTCACAATTCCTTCTAATACCAAAATCCCTATAACATCGGATAATATGCGAGTGTGTTTTACAACGATTGCATTGCACTCCTAACAGACACCCAAGGTAAGATAAGAATTCTTTGCCCCATCAAATCCCCCCTCTGATGACGTTGAGTCATCACAAAGATATGCCTATCGATGATCATCTAGGGGAACAATCAGCAAGAAGGACCGATCTAAACAGATGCTGCCATCTTCTGTTCCCTGAACTTCTCCATCTGTCTCAAGTTATTATAATATCTGTCCTGCACTCTTCTGTCTATCCTTCTCCTTCTGCTCTCTTTATCTTTGCTTCATTCAATACCACTTATATCCCCTCACCAATCCAACTAACACGATGACACAGATGATAACAATCAAGATGGGCCATATAGCATATCCCATCAATCCACCTCCCAAATTCGCAAACCATCTCCTAACTGCACTAAATCCTTGTCCCACTTTATCCCAAACACTAATCTATTTCTCCAAATCCTTACTCCAGTCAGGGATATAAGTACAACAGTTTTGGAGCTTCAGTGTATGACAAACTCCGCCTTCCTTTGCAAGCAAAGCATTGAAAACAAGCCGGTTCTGCATTACCATAGCCCTGATCGAAAGCATCTGACCATCTATGAGCAACAAAGATCTAGAAGTGTCTGTGGATAGTTTATCAACTATGATAGGCAACTTCCTAATCCCAATATCATTCAACACCATACCCAAACTAGGGATCAAGGATCTAAAGATGTCTCTCAAACCTTCTCCAGCACCCGCTCCACGTTTTGGTCTAGCATGTGTCACACTACTCAGAGCATCCAATTTCTCTACATGGTATATCTTTGGGAATACCACAACCAGATCACAAGTACCGTACCACTTACTAGGCAACCTCGTGTATGCCTTCTTTCCGCACACAAAATAGACTCCTGAAATATGATATATATTGTAATTAAAAAACATCTTCCACGGACCATGAACCAAAAACGTATGATCCCACTGACTCTCTCCCACAAATACAGAGCTCTATCCACTCTCAGCCTGCTTAATACACAACATTTCCTTATGTTGCCAGTCTAAAGCGAACAGCCCTGAACTCCCCTTCACACGATAGTCAACTCCATCTTCGTCCAATTAGGGGATTTGTAAGGTTGATGCTCTTCCTTTACTACAACTCTTAACCTATCTTCTACTTGATCTACAAACTTCTGTCTCTACATCTGTCAAATGCAATAGAGATCGAGGCCTAGGAGTCAAGTTAAATTAAATTAAGGAATTCACTATAAAAGATAGCCTAACAAATACATCAACCGACTGCATTAGTGCATATTTTACATTCAACCTCAACTTAGAAGAGCACTTATCGTCATTAATGCATCACTGAATCACGTGTTAATAAAACTTAAAACAGCCTAGTGCATGCACATGACAATTCTTTCTGGTTCCATGCATTGGAACATGTTCTGCCCAATAAGAGAGGGGGCGACAGAGAGTTGATGCTGAGGAGGGCGGAAGCTAAATGGATATGTCGATTACGGGCAACACAACTTGGACACAATACAGATAGTGAGATGCACTATTTTTTATGAGTTTGATTCTTTCTGAGCCTTCTGGGCTAAAATACTCGTCTTTTTGCACTTTTTAATTAGATACTTAAGAACCTCTAGTTTGCTTTGGAAATAACAATGGGTCAACTTTGTTTTTTCCCTATTGATGATTATGAGACAACCTGTTCAATATTGTAATTAATATTTTTTCTTCCAATTTAAATGACCATTAGGTGCACACATATATGACGCTGGAAACATTTATTATGATACTCTAATCGATATATTTGTCTCACACAATCTTTGGTTTATACTTCTCTTTTTCTTAGGAAAGACATAGCTCACATTATGTATAGCTTCACTCTTTTTATAAATGTCAACGAGACTGTTTATAACGGGTCCCGTAATTCTTTCATGGTCGACTGCAGAGTATAGCCATTTTCTGACAAAACGTTTCCGTTCCTTTAAATATATATACAGATTACCACAAATGCTCCCAAATGGGGGGTTTATTTATTAGCTTCTAAATTAGAGAATCGATTAGGATTTATATTAATTTTGGAGATATCTATCTTATTTTGAATCCCTATAACAGGGCTTTTGATATGTCGAACGATGGCGGCCCACGGGTCTTTAAACTTCCAGTAGCCTCTTACTCACCGCTTGTTACAAGCCCTCCTTTTTAGTCCCCGAGTATAGTCGTTTCCTTTAAAAATAAATAAACACATCAATATAAAGGCTCTTAAATGGGGACTTATTCATTAGCTTTCATTCTTGTAAGACGTTTAGGATTTATATTCTTTTGGGAGATGTCAACCTTAATTTAAATCCCTTTAACATGGCCCTTTGACATGTTCAAAGATGGCGGCCCACGTGTCTACAAACTTTCAATAGCCTCCTCACTGCCTGCTGACGCCACACGCCATCCAATGCAGTCTCCGAAACTTCCGTCGATTACTCCATCGACGTCATACGTGATGCAGCACGAGGTATTACGCAATCTGCATATATACCAGTTTGGGATGCATCTCCGGTTGCTTCTCCTTTGGACTGTGGGTGCCTAATCTGTGATCGTGAGGCGTCAATCGTAACGCCGTCAACATGTAAGTGAATCCTCGTTGGTGTCTCCTATGCTTTTTTGGTTATAATTTTATCTATCATATTACGGTATTAACCTGTTTAGGGGATTCCTATGGATATCGGTTTATTTGGTTGACCTTTGTGTTATTGAATTACTCTTATATATATATTGATTTCAAATCTTTCAATACACCTTAATACGGAGGTTTTCTTTTAATAAAATATATATAAAAAAAAGGCTGGGACCTGTTGACTGTTTCTACCGTTGTATTTATCTTGATGGGAAATCGTTTTTGACCCGTTTGGTCTGTGGCACCTTTATCTTTATTGGTCCATTAGATTGAAAGCACCTCTGATATCGGTAATTATTACCGATTTGTGACCCCTATTTTAGGCATGATATACTTGTGTTGTTCACAACTGAGAAAGACAGTTACACTGTGTAAAAATCGTTTTACTTACTCGTATTTGAGTCATCATTGACATTTATCACGTTCAATATGCTTGGGGTTGGTGATAAATCTGGGCCATTAACCTTCGCGGTTTTTGATATATATTAGGTTTTCAATATATGGAAGTTCTGTCTGTGCTTCCTCGTTTTTTAAATAATAATTAATTATGGTTTATTTTCCATAAATCCACTTGGCTTCAATATGACGGTTTTTTATTAATTTCTTGTTTAGATTAGACTTCGTCAACCTTTGACACTTATTTTTTTCTGGATAACGTACAGAGAAGCTTTCGAACACAAGGTCGCTTTCGGAATTACATTTCTGGTGAGAACTGTTGAACACACATATGCCTCTCTTTATACTAAACTAACTAGGAAATGACATATTTTTTCTTGTTCTTTTCGTCTCACTACGTGAAAATATGTACTTTACATACTCAGTGCATATATGTTACCAGTGTGTGATACTTTTGTGTCGTGGTTATTTTCCGGCATGCCACCATTATTTATTTTCATTTTAGATTGACCTTTGCCATTCCGGATCTTTATTTTCTTCAGATATTTACGAAAAAACTTACACAGAGCGTTCACCTTTGGATTTACTTTCTGGTGAGCCTTGAATCCATACATATTCATACTTTTCATTTTGTAGTTATATGTTGCTCTGAAATAGTATATATAGTAGTTCTTTTTCCATTATAGGGAGGCCTATGACGTATTGTTTGAACACTCATTGTACTCATGCCACCAACATTTGATACTTTTTGGACAGACGTTTGCTTTCCTTTCAATTTTTGTTTTTTGTTCCCTCTGTTTCTTTTTCTTTTCTCTCCCGTCACCATTTCTTTTCTGAAATTCATGAAATGCAAATGACCGTATATGATTGTAAATAGTATGCTCTTTTAAACTTATTTTTTATTTTTAACTGTGATTTGATAATACCTTTTGTGTGTTTTATGAGTTATGTCGTCAAGGTATTAATGTGATATTAGATATGTCTATGTCCATAATATATGGTGTTTATTGGATATGTTTATGTCCATAATATATGGTGTCTTTTATCTGTTTAGTGCCATGTGGGATATATTTTTGAATGTTTAGTAATGGTAAATGTTCATGTTTATATCTATGTCGTTATTTATATGTATATTCTGTATTGGTTACAGCCCTGATGAAGTTCCTTTAAACGGAACGAAACGCGTTGGCTGTTTTTACATGTTATATGAAGGAGAATAAAGTACCACAGTGAACCAATCCATTTTCACGTGACTGTGACTTCATACCTGGTGCCACCTCCACTTCTTTCCATTTGTTTTCTCTGGTTTTCCAGTGGGATCCAAACACAGCAGATCTCGGAGTTGCCTGGCACAGGAAACGTACTAATATGGGACTTTGATATTGATGTGCGCTTTATCAGTCGGCTGTGTATCTTTTGTGTTTGTATATTGTATCTGGACTGTTGCTGCACTCATTCACCCGTAATATATTGAAAACACTCAAAAGAATGTCCAAGTTTAACGATGGACGAGAGGAAATGGCACTAAACCTGTTTGGAACAAACGCTACGAAAGCAATTACAAATGTGGAAGTTCCCAGTAAGACAAGTTTAAAGACCCTATTCATTAGACTGGAGAGACTAAGAAAGCAGGAACTAAGCAGATGGTGGGATGGGGCTACCCTTAGACAGTACATGGAAAATGGAAAAGTCCCTAGAGGACTTAGAATCCTCATTTTCCCGACCTTCGAGGATCTCAGTGAAAGTCTACTTAAGGAATGGGAGGGGAATTTGGAAGGTGCCTCGCGCATCATGATGGAGATTCTAATTAGACACTCGATTGAAAAAGGAGAGAAATTGCAGGAGGAAATTGAAAAAATAGAAAGGGAGATTAGTGAAGTGGCAGAAAAAGAGCTTGTAGAAAAGAACTTTTGTATACTTAAACAGGTGATGGATAAATACCAGGCATACATCAAGGACAAAAAATTAAGCAAGATAAAAAGGGATGACCGTGACTATAAAGAAGGGCGGATATACACCTTTGCCAAAAAATTTGATCACTTGTCAGGGTCTGATGACAAAAAAAGAAATAGGGAAGAAAGGGAGGATGCCGATGATGGCCAATCGGTTAGTAACCTTTCAGTTTCTTCCACAAACAGTACTACATCCTCCAATACTAATCAGGAGATCCCTTTAGGGGAAGGGGCCTCTTCCTTTCAAAAAGAGCTAGCAAGGCTACGCATCTCGAGTCGCATCCAGCAGAAAAAAGAACAACTAAAACCAGGAGGGGAGGTAACAAAAGGAAAAGGGGCCAACAAACCACCAATAGAAAAGACGGAGGTTACGGCCAAAACCAGGAAGATTTAACATATCATACCCTCAGTGATCAACAAGACAATTTTCGAGGTGATAATGCAAATGGTTGTAAGGATGATAATATCTCTGACCTAAGAATTGTAAACCTCTCTAATAAAGTTTTGGATGCAGAAGAAACTAAACTTTTGTGTAAAGGTCTCAACTTCTGTCCAACACAGAGTGGGGATTTTGCAAATATACATGTTGACCTGTTTAGATTTACACGTCTACTTAAACTTAGGGACTACTTCTCTGAGCGAATCCCTAGACAAATAAGATCTTTAACCATTGGGCAAGAAGGAATGCAAATCATCGCAGATGTACGCAATATCCAATGCCTTCTCTCCATCTCGGATGAGGAAGACTTGGATATGGCAAATTTACTCAGGGAATTGGACATCACACAAGAGATACCTACTAACAGTCTCATGCGTCCCAAATCCAAGTTCGTTCCTGCCAGTGGCTATCATCCTAATATTGATACTTTCCACAAACAGGTAACGGAGGACTTATTTAAACTAGAAATTGCAAGTAGACACAACAATTACACCAAAATGAATCTTACTTCCCGTGAACGACTGGCATTACAACGCCTCAGGGAAGATCCGGAGATTGTTATCCGTGAAGCCGACAAAGGCGGCAACATTGTTTTGATGAATCGTTGTGATTACTTAAATGAGATTGATCGTCAGCTCAGTGACACAAACAATTACAAAAAGATAAGTTCAAATCCAATTCCCAATGTTACAACCAAAATCAATTCAATGCTATGTGAATGGAGAGACTCTTGCCTAATCACTGAGGATGAATACAGATGTTTACGAGTTGACAGCCCCTCTTATCCCTGCATTTACATCTTGCCAAAAGTACATAAGGGGGGGCAATTCCCTCCTGGAAGACCGATCATCTCTGGGGTGGGTTCACCGACAGAGAGAATGTCAGAATATGTTGATTTAAAATTACAGAAACATGTGGTGAGCCTACCGTCATACATCAAAGACAGTAAGGACATCCTAATGAAAATGCAGAACTATGAATGGTCAGATGAACTTATGTTTGTTACCTTTGATGTTGAGAGTTTGTACACATGTATAGACAAAAAGTATGGTGTTATGGCTGTACAGTCCTTTCTAAATAAGGAGGGGGCAGAACTATACGCACAAAATGAAATGATTATCAGTATGATTGATCTGATACTTTTGAACAACTTCTTCCTTTTTGATGACAGCTGGTTCCAGCAGATTAAAGGGACAGCGATGGGCTCCAGGTTTGCTCCCTCTTATGCCTGCCTCTTTATGGGGTGGTATGAGAGGGAGCATGCCTGGGCCAGGTGTGCCTCCCCATGGACCCAATATGTGGTGTACTGGGGGAGGTACATCGACGACGTTATTTGCCTCTGGTCAGGATCGATGGAACAACTAGAACAATACCATCATTACTTAAACAATAATCTGTTCAATGTGAAACTTACTATGGTTCACCACAAGGAGACGATTAACTTCTTAGACATAACTTTTTATGTCAAGGATGGGTTTGTGCAAAGTAAACTATACCGCAAAGCAACGTCATGCAATTCTCTCCTGCACGCTACAAGTGCACACGCGAGTTCCGTCATTAAAAACATTCCTTTTGGCGAATTGACTCGCGTAAGGAGGGTTTGCAGTGAGCCAGACACTTTTCAAGCTAACATTGCTGAAACTAAACACAGATTCCTCAAAAGAGGTTATAACGTTCGAAATGTTGTCCGAGCTGAGAAAAAGATCCTTGCAACCAATAGGGATACTACCTTGTGCGATAGACCCAAACGTAGGAACAACTCAAAAGAAAGTAGTGCTGGAATCAGGTTTGTGACCCAATATACTGCACATTGTGATAAAATTTTCAATGCACTCCGTAAGAATTGGCATCTACTGACGGATATTCCCGGCCTAAGAGAATCCTTAGGGAACCGTCCATCTATCACATACAGAAAAGGCAGGACTATACGTAACCACTTATGTCCTAGCTATGTTACATCGAGTCCTGGTAATGGCACGTGGCTCCCTCCCAAACCCAAAGGTTTTTATCGCTGTGGAACCTGCATCGTTTGTCCCATGGCTAAAAATAAAACAACTACTTTCTCCTATAATACTGATCATAGGTACACAATTGACCAGTTTTGTAACTGCAATTCCACACACGTTGTATATATCTTGGGCTGCCCATGTGGAAAAATCTATGTGGGAAGCACTGTTCGTCCGTTGAAGTTACGAATCCAGGAGCACCGAAGGGCAATTCTGGGTAAGGATCAAAGATATCCCATTACTGAGCATTACAGCCTAGTGCATGCACATGACAATTCTTTCTGGTTCCATGCATTGGAACATGTTCTGCCCAATAAGAGAGGGGGCGACAGAGAGTTGATGCTGAGGAGGGCGGAAGCTAAATGGATATGTCGATTACGGGCAACACAACTTGGACACAATACAGATAGTGAGATGCACTATTTTTTATGAGTTTGATTCTTTCTGAGCCTTCTGGGCTAAAATACTCGTCTTTTTGCACTTTTTAATTAGATACTTAAGAACCTCTAGTTTGCTTTGGAAATAACAATGGGTCAACTTTGTTTTTTCCCTATTGATGATTATGAGACAACCTGTTCAATATTGTAATTAATATTTTTTCTTCCAATTTAAATGACCATTAGGTGCACACATATATGACGCTGGAAACATTTATTATGATACTCTAATCGATATATTTGTCTCACACAATCTTTGGTTTATACTTCTCTTTTTCTTAGGAAAGACATAGCTCACATTATGTATAGCTTCACTCTTTTTATAAATGTCAACGAGACTGTTTATAACGGGTCCCGTAATTCTTTCATGGTCGACTGCAGAGTATAGCCATTTTCTGACAAAACGTTTCCGTTCCTTTAAATATATATACAGATTACCACAAATGCTCCCAAATGGGGGGTTTATTTATTAGCTTCTAAATTAGAGAATCGATTAGGATTTATATTAATTTTGGAGATATCTATCTTATTTTGAATCCCTATAACAGGGCTTTTGATATGTCGAACGATGGCGGCCCACGGGTCTTTAAACTTCCAGTAGCCTCTTACTCACCGCTTGTTACAAGCCCTCCTTTTTAGTCCCCGAGTATAGTCGTTTCCTTTAAAAATAAATAAACACATCAATATAAAGGCTCTTAAATGGGGACTTATTCATTAGCTTTCATTCTTGTAAGACGTTTAGGATTTATATTCTTTTGGGAGATGTCAACCTTAATTTAAATCCCTTTAACATGGCCCTTTGACATGTTCAAAGATGGCGGCCCACGTGTCTACAAACTTTCAATAGCCTCCTCACTGCCTGCTGACGCCACACGCCATCCAATGCAGTCTCCGAAACTTCCGTCGATTACTCCATCGACGTCATACGTGATGCAGCACGAGGTATTACGCAATCTGCATATATACCAGTTTGGGATGCATCTCCGGTTGCTTCTCCTTTGGACTGTGGGTGCCTAATCTGTGATCGTGAGGCGTCAATCGTAACGCCGTCAACATGTAAGTGAATCCTCGTTGGTGTCTCCTATGCTTTTTTGGTTATAATTTTATCTATCATATTACGGTATTAACCTGTTTAGGGGATTCCTATGGATATCGGTTTATTTGGTTGACCTTTGTGTTATTGAATTACTCTTATATATATATTGATTTCAAATCTTTCAATACACCTTAATACGGAGGTTTTCTTTTAATAAAATATATATAAAAAAAAGGCTGGGACCTGTTGACTGTTTCTACCGTTGTATTTATCTTGATGGGAAATCGTTTTTGACCCGTTTGGTCTGTGGCACCTTTATCTTTATTGGTCCATTAGATTGAAAGCACCTCTGATATCGGTAATTATTACCGATTTGTGACCCCTATTTTAGGCATGATATACTTGTGTTGTTCACAACTGAGAAAGACAGTTACACTGTGTAAAAATCGTTTTACTTACTCGTATTTGAGTCATCATTGACATTTATCACGTTCAATATGCTTGGGGTTGGTGATAAATCTGGGCCATTAACCTTCGCGGTTTTTGATATATATTAGGTTTTCAATATATGGAAGTTCTGTCTGTGCTTCCTCGTTTTTTAAATAATAATTAATTATGGTTTATTTTCCATAAATCCACTTGGCTTCAATATGACGGTTTTTTATTAATTTCTTGTTTAGATTAGACTTCGTCAACCTTTGACACTTATTTTTTTCTGGATAACGTACAGAGAAGCTTTCGAACACAAGGTCGCTTTCGGAATTACATTTCTGGTGAGAACTGTTGAACACACATATGCCTCTCTTTATACTAAACTAACTAGGAAATGACATATTTTTTCTTGTTCTTTTCGTCTCACTACGTGAAAATATGTACTTTACATACTCAGTGCATATATGTTACCAGTGTGTGATACTTTTGTGTCGTGGTTATTTTCCGGCATGCCACCATTATTTATTTTCATTTTAGATTGACCTTTGCCATTCCGGATCTTTATTTTCTTCAGATATTTACGAAAAAACTTACACAGAGCGTTCACCTTTGGATTTACTTTCTGGTGAGGCTTGAATCCATACATATTCATACTTTTCATTTTGTAGTTATATGTTGCTCTGAAATAGTATATATAGTAGTTCTTTTTCCATTATAGGGAGGCCTATGACGTATTGTTTGAACACTCATTGTACTCATGCCACCAACATTTGATACTTTTTGGACAGACGTTTGCTTTCCTTTCAATTTTTGTTTTTTGTTCCCTCTGTTTCTTTTTCTTTTCTCTCCCGTCACCATTTCTTTTCTGAAATTCATGAAATGCAAATGACCGTATATGATTGTAAATAGTATGCTCTTTTAAACTTATTTTTTATTTTTAACTGTGATTTGATAATACCTTTTGTGTGTTTTATGAGTTATGTCGTCAAGGTATTAATGTGATATTAGATATGTCTATGTCCATAATATATGGTGTTTATTGGATATGTTTATGTCCATAATATATGGTGTCTTTTATCTGTTTAGTGCCATGTGGGATATATTTTTGAATGTTTAGTAATGGTAAATGTTCATGTTTATATCTATGTCGTTATTTATATGTATATTCTGTATTGGTTACAGCCCTGATGAAGTTCCTTTAAACGGAACGAAACGCGTTGGCTGTTTTTACATGTTATATGAAGGAGAATAAAGTACCACAGTGAACCAATCCATTTTCACGTGACTGTGACTTCATACCTGGTGCCACCTCCACTTCTTTCCAACCTTACCTAAGGGAACAATACCAATACTTTTCTCTAATAAACGTTGTCCACCTGCAATCCAAAATTGAGACAGGAACATTCTGCAGATTTCACTTACGAAGTTAAACATCACTGTCAGAAGAATGGAATGGAGGCTCTTCAAATGCAATAGAGATCGAGGCCTAGGAGTCAAGTTAAATTAAATTAAGGAATTCACTATAAAAGATAGCCTAACAAATACATCAACCGACTGCATTAGTGCATATTTTACATTCAACCTCAACTTAGAAGAGCACTTATCGTCATTAATGCATCACTGAATCACGTGTTAATAAAACTTAAAACAGTTACATTGGTTATCATAAGTACATGTTCAAAACATTAAACCTTACATAGGGTTGCATTATTGTACAATAACATGTTATTTGATTCACAATTCCTTCTAATACCAAAATCCCTATAACATCGGATAATATGCGAGTGTGTTTTACAACGATTGCATTGCACTCCTAACAGACACCCAAGGTAAGATAAGAATTCTTTGCCCCATCAAATCCCCCCTCTGATGACGTTGAGTCATCACAAAGATATGCCTATCGATGATCATCTAGGGGAACAATCAGCAAGAAGGACCGATCTAAACAGATGCTGCCATCTTCTGTTCCCTGAACTTCTCCATCTGTCTCAAGTTATTATAATATCTGTCCTGCACTCTTCTGTCTATCCTTCTCCTTCTGCTCTCTTTATCTTTGCTTCATTCAATACCACTTATATCCCCTCACCAATCCAACTAACACGATGACACAGATGATAACAATCAAGATGGGCCATATAGCATATCCCATCAATCCACCTCCCAAATTCGCAAACCATCTCCTAACTGCACTAAATCCTTGTCCCACTTTATCCCAAACACTAATCTATTTCTCCAAATCCTTACTCCAGTCAGGGATATAAGTACAACAGTTTTGGAGCTTCAGTGTATGACAAACTCCGCCTTCCTTTGCAAGCAAAGCATTGAAAACAAGCCGGTTCTGCATTACCATAGCCCTGATCGAAAGCATCTGACCATCTATGAGCAACAAAGATCTAGAAGTGTCTGTGGATAGTTTATCAACTATGATAGGCAACTTCCTAATCCCAATATCATTCAACACCATACCCAAACTAGGGATCAAGGATCTAAAGATGTCTCTCAAACCTTCTCCAGCACCCGCTCCACGTTTTGGTCTAGCATGTGTCACACTACTCAGAGCATCCAATTTCTCTACATGGTATATCTTTGGGAATACCACAACCAGATCACAAGTACCGTACCACTTACTAGGCAACCTCGTGTATGCCTTCTTTCCGCACACAAAATAGACTCCTGAAATATGATATATATTGTAATTAAAAAACATCTTCCACGGACCATGAACCAAAAACGTATGATCCCACTGACTCTCTCCCACAAATACAGAGCTCTATCCACTCTCAGCCTGCTTAATACACAACATTTCCTTATGTTGCCAGTCTAAAGCGAACAGCCCTGAACTCCCCTTCACACGATAGTCAACTCCATCTTCGTCCAATTAGGGGATTTGTAAGGTTGATGCTCTTCCTTTACTACAACTCTTAACCTATCTTCTACTTGATCTACAAACTTCTGTCTCTACATCTGTTAAGATACAAGTCAAATTGTGTCTATGGGCATAAGCAGTGTCTAAAGCAGTAAGGGGTACAAAATAATCCCCTATCATCTCGTCAGTCTTTTTGGTGTCATATCTGTTCAAATGCTTATAAACTGGCACTTCAGACAATACTACATCATAATTGGAAAAATAATATTCGTAATGGCCTTTCTTATAATACATGCTGCGAATAAAACTACAACTAATGGCATATGTCACGGGTAAGTGAAGGTAGGTAATGTCCTTCTCTACATATGCGGATAGCTGCATACATACATAGCAATCCCTAGCTTCCATGGTGTTGCCATAGTCATACAGAAATCTAGCATAAGCATTAAGCGTGTGATCATCCTTTGACAAATCAATGTGGAGATGTTCTCCCCTAGCAGCAAAATCGTCAGTTGAACCTAGAGTACCTCTTTTTGGAACCCCTGGTACAGAGGTTACCGCTTCTGGGATAAAATCCTCTCGTCCCTCTTCTGACAACCTAGGAGCTACCTCTACCATTAATACTATTAGCACTACCACTACAATAGTTATAAATGTGCCTACACTACAACTGCGCTTCCAGTTC
This sequence comes from Triturus cristatus, assembly GCF_964204655.1. Taxonomy (NCBI): domain Eukaryota; kingdom Metazoa; phylum Chordata; class Amphibia; order Caudata; family Salamandridae; genus Triturus; species Triturus cristatus. The sequence goes on from NC_140584.1 coordinate 1,138,257,513, forward strand.
TGATTTTCAGACTCCATTGTCAGACAGTTTCAGACCCAGATCGGAACCGGAATACAGCAGCCACAAAGCCTCTTTATTCAGTTAAGCTTCTCTCAGCAATGCAGAAAACACAAAGGTCTCTTAAACGGGTCTTGGACACTTTTCCTTTTCTTGGTTTACCTTTCTATCTTCCCTATATGTACAAGTTCAGAAGACCTCCTTAACCCTATTCTGTCTTCTTCTAAGTGTAATCCTGAACTGTATTCTTCATCCACTCGGGTCTAGGAAATCCTCTTTCTAGGCGCCCTTATCACCGTTCATAGATTCGTTCAACATCTCTAATGAGTACCAAACCCAATTTCTGCTCAATCAATTTGCAATAAATAAGCTCTCAACCCTACTTCCTCTGCTGATCCTGGTTCTATACCCAGAGGAAGGAAAGTGATTTTCAGAATAAGGGATCGCAGGCCACTCAGCCTTGGTGGGTAGGTGATGGCCAATGAAAGGGGGAGCATGCACTTCAATTCCCAGAATCTTCAACAGGACTTCAATTATTAGCACTGAAGTCTTGGCACTCAACCCTCGTTGGCATTGGCAGCTAGATCGGTACACTGAGGTGAAGAGTACCTCGGGCAAGGCACTTTAACTCTTTTGGACCATCTTGAGCTCAGACCCTCACCTTCAGCATTGTTTATTTCAGATCCAGACATTTCAGCAATAGGTACAAGCCCTCTTTCAATTACCAGCCTCAGATTCTTCCTTGGTTCTCTTTCTGGCCAGGTCTCTATAAGGTCTGTGTTCGATTTTGACTTCACTTGCCCTGTTCCTTCACTAGTTCCTTAGCTGAAATCAGACTCCCTCTCTGATACAACGGTCTCATCTCCTACGGAGGCGATGCAAATAGCTTGTTCAACCGGACCCCCCCTCTGATGGTTTCGAGTCCCATTCAGCCCTCACCAACTCCTCTGCAGCTTGGCTCTCCCCCTGCGGGGACCTTCCAGTCAAGTGCGTCAGTTCTCCAGACAGAGGAGATATCTCTTCAGAGGGACTTAGCACTCTTCGTGTGTGAGGCATGGATCCAATTGGAACCCCGCCACACTTTGCATCCATTTTAGTTACCAATATCACTTGGTATGGCCCACGCCAGAGGGGTTTGAGGCAGTTCTTTCTTACATGTCTCTTCGCAAGTTCACAATCTTCGGTGGACAGATCATGACAAAAGTCTCTAGTCATTGGTGCAGTCACTGCTTCAACCTGATGAGACACAGAACTACATCAGCCAATCCTTTACATTAGTCAAAAACCCAATCATCTGTCATGTTAACAAGTGCATGTGCTGGCACAGCAGGCAAACTCATTGCTGTCCCCATAAGGATCTCATAAGTGGACAAACCAGTCCTCTTATCGGGGTACTACACAGACTCGTCAGTACTAGAGGGAACACATCAGGCCATTTCAAGGAAGTGGAAGCACACACTTTCGCAAGTCTGGACTTCTGGGTGCCTTTGATCTGCTCATTCATTCCTGATTCCTTGGACCTGCAACTACAATGTAATCTTTGTTCCATCCTCAAGGCTGCCCACAGTAGTTTTAGGGCCTCATTATTGAAATGAGTCCCTCTGTCCAATTCTAATGTAGTTGGAAATCCGAACCTTGGAATGAGTTCCCTTAGCAACAACTTAGCTACAGTGAGACTGTCGCACGTCCATGTTGGATATGCTTCGACCCAACAGGAGAATACACACACCACAACCAAAATGTATCTCAATCCATTGCACAATCAATCAATCAATCATGGCATTTGTAAAGCGCACTACATACCCGCGAGGGTCTCAAGGCGCTGGGGGGGGAGGGGAAGCTGCTACTGTTCAAAGAGCCAGGTCTTGAGAAGTCTTCTCAAGGCACATATGCATCTCAAAAAAGTCCAACTGCATCCTGTTGAAAGGCCTTCCTGAACTCCCTAAGTGACTTAGTGTAACAACCATTCTCTTCCCTACATTCATCTGTTGACAGATCACACATCGATGGCACAAAGTCTCCGCAACCATTCAAAACTTAGAGTTAAACCAGGTCTGCCTCAACACCCTTACCATAGCACCCCTGCCTATGTGGGCTACACCATGAATCTGCTTTGCCATAGGGTATAATAAACAATCGGGCAGAACTGCTCTCTCATCTGTCGACACCCAAATGTCGTCTGTCTTCACACATCTTGATCGAATCCATCCTGACTGCTCCTCTTCAGATACTGCCACCTGCAAGCACCTCACTTCATCCCAAGTATCAGCCACAGCCAGCAACACGTTGAAATCGGTCACTTCTCCATTCTTATATTTTTCATTAAAGGTACAAGCATTAAAAGCACAGTAACAAGCAATTTCATCAGCGTTGTTATTCCCAGCAGTGCCATAATCAGCCCCCTTGCAGTGCGCCGAGCACTTCACAACTAAAACTTCTTTTAGCAGTTCTAATGCTTCCAACAGTTTTCTCACAACTTCCCCGTTTATGATTGGGGACCCAGAGGAGGGCATAAATCTCCTTTAAGACCATACCTGTCCAAAGTCATGAACAACCCCAAACCCATATTGGCTGTCGGTATAGATCTTCACTCAAAAGTTCTCAGAAGTGCAGCATGCATGAGTCAGAGCAACAAACTCAGCCACTTGTGCGGAGTGTACTCCTTGTAACCAAGCAGCTTCCACCACTCCAGTAACAGTACAGACAGCAAAAGCTGCACTAAAGTTTCCTACATTGTCCCATAAACATGAGTCATCAACAAACAGATCATAGTCAGAATTGGGCAGTTGCTCATCGACAATGTCAGGACGTGGTTTGGTACATAGTTCTGTGACATCAAGACAGTCGTAGTCTTCACTCTCCTCCCCACCCCCCAAAAAACTGGTGTAGGCAACAAGGTAGCAGGGTTCAATACAGAACAAAGTTTCGAGGTGACATTTTCAGCCACCCAAATTATCTGCTCAAATTTGGTCAGCCGGATGTTAGTCAAATGTTACATCTTGGTTCTGGTCAACAAAATTTCAACTGAGTTGGGAACGTACACAGTTAGTGGGTGACCCGTCACGATACTCAAGAGTCATTCAATACTGACATCTGTTGCACCAATGGATTTGAGACATTCGGGCAGCGCTGAGCCACAGAGAAGTAGGCAACTGGTCTACGGTCACTATCATGTAACTGTGTGAGGACAGAGAGTGCACACCTTCCCGCTCATGGCAGAACAGGGAAAATGCTTTGTTGTAAGCAGGCAGTCCGAGAGCCGAAGCACGACACAGGCATTCTCTTTGCTCCAGGAAATCAAGAAGGCAGTCATTGTCCCATGGTACCGAAATGGCCACATATTTATGTGTGAAAGTCTGCAAAGATTTAGCCAACAGAGAGAAATTTGGAATAGACTGTTGACAGTAGCTCACCATTCCCAGGAACATCCTGACCTCCGTCTGGGCACGTGACGGATTCATTTGCATGATCGCAAACACTCGCTCTGGCGACACCTTTCTCTTGCCTCTCTCAATTCAATGTCCTAAGTACTGCACCTCGTTCAGACAATACTAAAATTTACTTGTGGACAACTTATGCCCGTTCTCAGCTAAGTTATTCAACAGTACAATAGTATCATCCCTGCATGCCTCTCTTGTGCTCGATGCAATCAGAAGATCATCAATGTATAGAACCAGAACTGAGCTATGAGGTAACACTAAAGGCTCAAAGTTCTTCTTCAAGATCTGATTAAAGATAGGTGGGACCTCAGTATACCCCTGTGGGATACAACACCATGTTATGACATGTTATCCCAACCAGAAAGCGAATAAAAATTGGCTCTCCTCATGTAGTGGGATCAAGAAAAAGGCCCGACAGAGGTCAAGAGCTGTGAACCAGGCAGCTTCATATAGGATTTGGAACAGTATCACGGATGGATTTGGTACCACAAGACAGCAAGGAAGCACAATGATATTAATTTTGAAGGTCCTGAACAATACAATATTTGCTGCTAGGTTTCTATAAGCCTATAATAGGAGAGTTACATGGACTCCCCAACATCTCCTTCAGGATGCCTTGCTCAATCATGGAATTGATTATGGGAGTAATACCCATAACAGTTTCAGGGGTAAGATTATACTGTGTGGTACTTGGTAATTCGGCATTAGGTTTAACCTGTATGCGTACTGGTTCAACAGCCTTGATGAGTCCAATCTCCTCGCCCGAAAAATCATACACCACCGGGGAGACAGTATATCTGAGATCTATCAGCATATCCTCCACAGTTAGCATGGGAAACATGGACACATAGAAATTCTGATTTGCCAGCTTAAAAGCAATGTCATTTGTTAGAAATGTTATTCCCTTTGGGGTGCAATATATGGTGAAGTTCAGTTTACACAACAGATAACGACCCAATAAATATACAAGTCTTGAATTGCATACCACAAACTGGTGTTGGTCCTCAAAGGACCCAATCTTCACAGGTACCTCTTTCGTCAGTGGGTTAGACATCCTCTTGTTTGCAAAACCTACAACTTGGATCGATTTTCTCGAGAGGGATAGGTTTGGGGCCTCTGCTGTTCTCACAGTAGAGTGGGTAGCACCAGTGTCGAACAAGAATGTAATCGGGTGGCCATTCACATCTGCGTCAACGTATGGCCCTCACCGGTCTACCGCCAAGACTGTGCCAAGTGTACAATCTTCCTCCCCTTTCAGGCACCATCATAAGGACAGACACAAGCCAAAGTTATCAATTGACTCCATCAAGGGCATCTAATGGTAAGCTCGATTCCCATGGGACACCACTGGAGGTTGCAGTATGGGTAGGACATGACCTTGAGGTCCTCCCATAATTTGTGATCTAGGTGGAGTCATAATTTACATTGATGCAATGTCATTCTGTTCTTGCTCGAACCCCCCCAATTGCTCCTGGTTTGCAGGGTTGAAGGACATTCATGATTCCAATGTACCTCCTTGTTACAAAAATGACATGCTGTGGACCTTTTCAGGGTCCCACATCTATTCCTGTTTCGGGATCCACAGGGGTAGAACCCCCTCTGCCTCTACCATATCCAGATATACCTCCAATTGCCTCCGTCTGAACTCCATAGTGAATTGTTCCCAGCACCCAAGGAGCGCTTTCAGTAGGTCCCTGTACCTGCCCCTCTGAGTGTACCGCATCTACACTGAGATAAGCTTCTCTTTCAATCTCTTATGCACAGTATTTCACTATCAGGACATGTGCAACACACCATGTCCCACCTTTTAAATACATTGCTCCCTGCCCATTGGGCTACCTTGGACCTACCTTAGGGGTGACTTAGATGCAATAAAAGGGAAGGGAAGGGCCTGGCAAGTGGGTGCACTTGCCAGGTCGACATGTCAGTTAGAAATTGCATGCAGACACTGCCTTGGCAGGTCTGAGACACCTTTGAAAAGCTACTTGTGTGGTTGGCACAACCAGTGCTGCAGGCCCACTAGTTGCATTTTATTTACAGGTCCTGGGCACACACAGTGCACTGTACTAGGAACTTAGTAGCAAATTAAATAAGCCAATCATGGAAACAGCAATCCATAAATACAATTTACATGGAGACCATATGTGCTGTAGCACTGAATAGCAGTGGTAAAGTGCCCAGAGTCCTAAAACCGACATAAAGTTTGTCAAAAACGGGAGGTCAAAAAGCAAAAACGTTTGGGGGTAAACCCACTGAAAAAGCCAAGTCTAACAACCATTGTTGTGGAATACTAGGCTCCTGAAAGGGGATAGCCCTATCCCCAGAAATCCGTTCACAGAGCAGGTAGGATGAATGGGTCGGTAAGGAATCTTTGGCTAGACGGAGCCTCTACCAGATACAGCGTTACGAAAGGTAAGTAACTTATTTATCTGATGGACTCTCCTTGCCGCAGATTCCTTACCTTAAAATTTATACCCAAGCAGTGGCTCCCGGGAGGTGGATCTGCAGACAATGGCACAAGAGGAAGTCCTACAGGACCGCACAGGCAAAATGCCCATCCCTACTCACCCGACAGTCCAGGCAGTAGTGCTTTGTAAACGTGTGTAGGCCCACGTTGCTGCTGGCAGATGGCCAGGACCGGAACTCTGTGTGCTAATGCAGTGGTAGCAGCTTTAGTTCTGATGGAATGAGCACGCAAACCCTCACAGTGTTGCTTCTTAGCCAGTGCATGGCAGATATTGATATAGATCACAATCCATCGTGAGATGGTCATCTTCTGTACGGCCCGTCCTCTCTTCATTCCCACATACCCTACAAAGAGTTGGTCATTCACTCGGAACTCTCATGTGCAGTCAAGGTTAGAACAACAATAGTCTTTTTGGGTCCAGACAGTGATGGCGCTCCTCTTCATTGGAGGCGGAGGCGGAGTGTAAAACTAGAGAGAGTGATGCATTGGCTTACGTGAAAGGGAGTGACCACTTTCTGTACAAACTAAGCTCTCATAGGAAGCACCTGTTTGGGTAGATGTTCAGATAAAGAGGCTTGGATGACAATGCTTAAAGCTCACCGACCCTCCAGATAGATATTATAGCCATGAGCAAGTAAGTCTTGATGGTAAGGAGCCTGAGTGGACAATTATGCAGGGGCTTCATGGGGGCGCACATAAGAAAAGTGAGGCTGAGACTGAGGTCCCACTGGGGCATAATGAAAGGAGAATATGTGAATAAGTGTTGTAAACCTTTTAGAAATCTATTTACAATAGGGAATTTGAAGAGGGATGGCCGGTCAGGCAAGTGCAGAAAAGCTGAGATAGCAGCTCAGACTCACGCCGCAGTATGTGAACACTGGAGGATTTTGCCATCCCAGCTGACCTCCGCTCAGCACCATCCGACATTTGGTACTATTAATTACTTGAATACGAATAGGGGGACTAACGAGGCCGTTGTCCACTCAGAGGTGAGTGGGAGGTCCAGTAGGAACAGGGGCCCCAGATACGGAAAAAACAACAGTTGTTCCTATAGTTCCTCAAAAAAGAGATGGACCCAATTGGGAAATCCATATATCTGATTTAAATGCCCTCACACACCCTTGCAGGTGTCATGCTTCATCATTTGGGCTGCTCCTCGTCGGGCCGGCGGTGCAATGCCCGACGGGCTCCCTCGAAGGGGCACTTTAACGGAGATCTTCTATCCGACTGCCGTAAAGATGAAGTGCGGGTATGGGGCCTGGTAGTTGTAGATATGTAGTAGTGTGATTAAAAGGAGGTAAGGAGTGTCCGGATGAATGCAAAGTTTTATTCTGGTGGCCTCCTACCTGCGATTAAAAACGTGTGTACATAGCACTCATACGGGTACAATGTCCCTAATTAAAGTGGCATGTAGCTATCAAGGTTCGGTCAACCTTGATAGCTACATGCCATGTCGGGCATTGCACCGCCGGCCCGACGAGGAGCAGCCCAAATGATGAAGCATGACACCTGCAAGGGTGTGTGAGGGCATTTAAATCCGACATATGGATTTCCCAATTGGGTCCACATGGTGCTACTAACATATGTCAGCCTCTTTGTTGACATCATCCATCTCTTTTTTGAGGTACTATTAATTACGCCACACTACCGGATGTCGTCCCTTCAGACGCCAGCCCCCAATAAATTGCAGTCCAGCTCCAGGGGTTTTTCCTCTCATTGCCGGATTCCTTGTAGTCCACCTTAGCCCACCTGAGATACTTTTAAAATATCTTACGGTTTTCCTCTGGATTTTCCTGCAGACGTTGTGCCTCCCCTAGCACACTGCCATTGGGTGCTTACCTCATTGCCCCCCTGGACTTACCCTCCTTCTATATGCAGCACTTACAATTCTGTAACCTGGACTTGAAGATGACATGAACTTACAATAGGTCGAAACGCTGTCGACCCCCCCAGCGCAATTGCTTGGCGCACTCTCTGTGGTTCACCAAATAATTGACCTTTTCCTAATCTTTGTTAATGATTTTGAACCACAACACGTTTTTCTGTATATATTATCCTATGTTTTCTTTTGCACTGTTTTTTCGCTGCTTCACTTGTCACTTTGTGCCGTTTAACTTTTATCAAGAGCACACGTGCACAAGTTTGTACAGGTGACACGTATATTGAATGTAATACAGTGCCGTTTTCCTACTGTTTTTTAATACAGACTGCTCTTTGCATATATTGCAATAACGATTCATGTCTCCTAGTTTCCTTCTTCTTGCAAATGATGTGCTTATTTAAAACAAAATTGTCTTTAAATATTACCTGTTGAGACGCTGTCCATAAGTTATGATTGGACATCCCCAGAGAAGGCAGCAGTCCACAACCAGGCATAGTTCCATAAGGCCACAGATCGACAAAACTGCTCTGCCTAGTGAGTCGGTGGTGTCCAGTTTACATCTAATGGTGAACTTCGCTGCATTCCTCCCGTCGGCAACAGCCTGGGAGTGCAAGGCTCGGGCCTCCTCCTGAACCGTTGGCAGCACCTGAGCAACTGTCTCCCGCAGAACGTTGGAATAGCAGTCCAAAAGGCATGCGGTGTTCACAGATGGCAATGCCAGGCTGGTGGACGAATACATTTTCTTGCCTAAGTTGTCCAGCCTCTTGGATTCCTGATCCGGCGGTGTGGTTTGAAATGCGCCAGTATTTACAAGGTTAGTCTAGGCTTGGACCACCAAGCTCTCCGGGGTAGGGTGGTCTGTGAGAAATGTGGGTTCTGATGGAGCAGGACGATGATGGCGGGGTATTATCCTGTTCACAGGACCGCCTTTGTTGGGTTTGGACTAGGCCCGAAGCTGAACACCAGTGTGGGAGGGCGGGTAGGATATACAGACGCGGAGGATGAATATATTTTCCAAGTGAGAATGTTTTATTATCAGGTAGGTCACTCTTTGCTGTGGCGGTTGGGAAGGTATCGGGTCCTATCCGCGAAGAGGTACTGGGGTAACGCTGTTCGTCGTCTTCTTCCTCGGAGCTGGACCTCAAGGGCGTCTGCCTCGCTTCTTCGGCCGTGGTTGGTTCTTCTCGAAGGCTCATGAAAAGAAGAAACAGTGGGCCGTCAGTGTCAGGGTCACTGTTTCTTAGTCTGGGTTGTTCTGCTATCTGGAACAGCTTTTCTCCTTAGCTGTATCGCGGAGGATAGGGTTGGAGAGTGAGGGGTTTTAGAACCCACTGGTCGTCTAAATAATAACCGTGATGAACATATAAAGGGGGGGGGAAAGGTTGTGTCAGAAGAAGCACGCGTGGTGAGGAAGGTTTGCCCGAGGTTTAGGGATATAAGACTGCCAGAAACACACACTGTGCTCAGGAAAAACGGTGAGGGTTTACAGGACAAGGGTGCACTGGAAGACAAACTAATTAGTGCCTTGGGTCCCGCCCGTACCCGATTCCAACCTCCCTCTGCTCAGTCTCCTCCCTCCGCCCTGCTCCCTGCCGGTCTTTCCCCTGGAGTTTCGTCACTCAACAGCCTCGCCGCAACTCTCCGGAGTTGCGGCCGCTCCACAGCCTCCTCCGGGGGACACCACCAGTCTTCGCTCCAGAACTCCTCCGGGTCCTCTGATTCGGTCCCGCCTTCGTTCCCAACCTGGTCCGGTTCGCTGTCGTTCCGCTCCTCGTCTCTCAGCTTCGCTTCCCTCGTCCTTCAGCTTTCTCCTCCTTCTCCGCTCCGCCAGATCACTTCCTGGGCCAGGTCTCCTTTGAATGGTGGAGACGTATCGCTTCCGGGGTTAGCCCCTCCCTCTTCCGGCTTCTGGCCTGTCTGTGGGAAGAGAGGAGAGGGGAGTGTGGTTGACGGGTGTTTCGGAGCTTCGCCCCGAGATCTCTGCTGTCCATCCGGCGCTCGCACTCCCCGTACTACAGGTGAGAAAGGGGTTTGACGTCGCGCCCCCGGCCCCACCCCCTCACATCCCCTTTCCCTTGCTGTCTTACTACTAGGTCCAGAGTCTTGGGGGTATCTTGACAGGAAGTCCACATTCCCTTGTTCTGTTCCCTTACGATGCTTCGTCTGAAACCTATAGGGTTGCAAGGCAAGGAACCATCTCATTACCCTTTCGTTGTTACCCTTGTTTCTAGATAAACATTCTAAGGGGGCGTGGTCTGTATATAGGGTGAAGTCTCTCCCTTCGAGATAATATCGTACGGTCTCAATTACCCATTTAATTGCCAGAGCCTCTTTCTCTATCACGGCATATCTGCTCTCTCGTGGAAATAACTTTCTGCTGATGTAGGTTATGGGTCTTTCTTCTCCCTGTTTAGAGACCTGGGATAACACGGCACCTAAACCCTGGTCGGACGCATCAGTCTGTAAAACAAATGGGAGGGAATAATCCGGACTGACTAGTACTGTGTCGGATGTAAGGGATGTCTTTAATGTTTCAAAAGCGTGCACGATATCAGGGCCTGGGTTTTTCAGTGTGAGTTCTGTGTTTACGGCCTTTTGCAGTAGGTTAGTGAGGGGGGCCGCTATGTGGGAAAAGTTGGGGATAAAGCGTCGGTAATAACCGAGTAACCCCAAAAAGGCCCGGAGGTCCTTCTTTGTTCGGGGCAAAGGAATCTGGGAGATGGCCGACAATTTGGAGCCCTGGGGTCTAATGACGCCGTCTCCCAATAAATACCCTAGGTATTTTACGGTTTGAGCCGCCAGATGGCTTTTGGCCGGATTGATTTTGAGGCCATAGGCTCCCAAAGCCTGTATCACTTGTGATAAGTGGGACATGTGTTGGGTCCAGGAATTGCTATAGATGACTATATCATCGATGTAAGCTCCGGCATACTCCTCATGGGGCCGTAAGATTAGGTCCATGGCTCTTTGGAAAGTAGCCGGAGCTCCATGTAACCCAAAGGGTAACACTTTAAATTGAAATAGGCCACTGGGCGTGGAAAAGGCAGTTTTCTCCCTATCTTGTGGTCGTAGGGGTATTTGCCAATACCCTTTACAGAGATCAAGGGTGCTGATATATTGAGCGCGTCCTATCCTTTCAACCATCTCATCTACTCTGGGAAGAGGATAAGTGTCAAATTCTGATATTTTGTTCACTTCCCGGAAGTCAATACAAAATCGTACCGAGCCATCGGGCTTTGGCACTTATACAATTGGGGAATTCCATTCACTTATGGACGTTTCGATTATGTCCATCTGTAGCATTTTGTGGATATCCTCTTTAATGGTGTTTCGACGGGCCTCGGGTACTCTATAATGTCTGAGCCGTACCCTTTTCCCTGGGGATGTCCTAATTGCATGTTCTACCAGGGATGTTCTTCCGGGGGACAAGGCGAAATAATGTTGAAGGGGAAAGAGTACGGTGGTCAATTCCTCTCTCAATTCGGGGTTTAAGGTGGATTCTATGCACTGGACAAACAGCGGGGAAGGGTCTTCTACTCGGGCCATATCCACTGGTACAGGGCCTTCCCATCTCTTCAGCAAATTAATGTGGAAGACTTGGGATGTGCCCCTCGTAGGATCAGTTTCTATCCGATAGGTCACCGGCATTACTTTTGCAAAAGTAGGTCGCACACTGCTCGTCACACCAGCAAGTTGCCCCAAAGGACTGTGGGAAATGTAGTGGCGACGGCGGGTACGCCTATGCCACGATGTGTAAAAAGAACAGTATGTGTTGCGTTAGCCATCCCTGGACACGTGTTTCGAGGTAGTTGCCTCTCGTCAGCAGGGAGCAGGTCAGTGTAAGGGGGTGCCGTGTGGACTGCCAAAATGTAATTAAAAACAGGTCAAGTACCTCTCATGGCGCGCAGGTGCAGATCCAAGGCTCGTCAGCCCGTTGGCTCAAGGGAGCCGTAATAAATTGTGCAAAAGTAGGTCGCACACTGCTCGTCACACCAGCAAGTTGCCCCAAAGGACTGTGGGAAATGTAGTGGCGACGGCGGGTACGCCTATGCCACGATGTGTAAAAAGAACAGTATGTGTTGCGTTAGCCATCCCTGGACACGTGTTTCGAGGTAGTTGCCTCTCGTCAGCAGGGAGCAGGTCAGTGTAAGGGGGTGCCGTGTGGACTGCCAAAATGTAATTAAAAACAGGTCAAGTACCTCTCATGGCGCGCAGGTGCAGATCCAAGGCTCGTCAGCCCGTTGGCTCAAGGGAGCCGTAATAAATTGTGCAAAAGTAGGTCGCTCACTGCTCGTCACACCAGCAAGTTGCCCCAAAGGACTGTGGGAAATGTAGTGGCGACGGCGGGTACGCCTATGCCACGATGTGTAAAAAGAACAGTATGTGTTGCGTTAGCCATCCCTGGACACGTGTTTCGAGGTAGTTGCCTCTCGTCAGCAGGGAGCAGGTCAGTGTAAGGGGGTGCCGTGTGGACTGCCAAAATGTAATTAAAAACAGGTCAAGTACCTCTCATGGCGCGCAGGTGCAGATCCTATTAGTATCGTCCCGGGACCCCCTGTGTTCAGAGTTCCCGGTCCATCTGTCGCTAGAGCCCCTATACCCGGACCACAATGTTTTAACTGCGGGGTACTAGGACATATAGCGCGCTTCTGCCCACAAAAGGAAGAGCCAATGGAAGTAGGAGTTGCCAGGAACTATTGTTGTTTATCACAGGGTAACCCATCACCTCCTTATCGATGCGGCATAACGGTGAATGGACAGCCCATGACCGCATTAGCGGACACTAGATGTCGACAGAGCGTGGTACGTCCTCAGGATTTGGGCACTGAACTGGGAGAAACCGATGGAATTGTAAACATCCGTTGTGTCCATGGGGATACCAAACAATATCCTACTACGCATGTGCATATACAACATTCCACTGATCCGGGGTCCAGATTAAAGGTTGGTCTCATCCCTAGGCTACCAGAACAGGTCATATTGGGAAATGATTATCCACAGCTATCGCAGTTGCTCACTAAGGCTAGTCCGGACGAGAAGGACTGGTGGACTGTCGCCCCCTTCTCCCAGGATGATAACCCTGAGTGGCCCCTTCTAAAGCTAGGAAAACCAAAGACGAAAAGAGAAAATAAAGCCTATTACCGCTCTGCCAGTCCAGACAGAAAATAACCCATGGGAAGACGATAGGAACTTCCATGCTGCACAAAGAGAAGACCCAGTGTTGCAAGAAGCATGGAAGCAAGCCCTGCCTGGTGAAGACCCTTTACACGTATGTCCTTATTTTTTTGTTAATAACGGACTGCTATACAGGAAAGCCAAGGTCACCAATCCCCCTCAGTTATTGGTTCCCACCCCTTCCGAGAGAAAGTCCTATACATGGCTCATAGCCATTTATTGGGAGGACACTTCAGTGATGAGAAAGCGGAGCAATTAATAATGGAAAAATTCTATTGGCCAGGAATATACAGACAAGTGAAACAGTATTGTAGGGAATGCCCCATTTGCCAAAAAAACTGTCGGTACAAACCCCCTAGAGCACCACTACATCCCCTGCCTATAATAGACGAACCCTATAATAGAGTAGGGATGGATATCATCGGTCCCTTATTGCCCTCCCGTAGTGGGTGTCGTTACGTTCTGGTACTGGTAGACTATGCTACACGATTCCCGGAAGCCATTGCGTTAAGACATCCGAATGCCCCTAGCATAGCCAAAGCCATCATCACCGTCTTTTCTCGGGTAGGGTTCCCAAAAGAAATCCTGACCGACCAAGGGACCCCGTTCGTGTCTAAATTATTAAAACAAGTATGTACCCAGTTAGGCATTAAACAGATACGAACAGCGGCATACCACCTCCAAACCGACGGGCTGGTGGAGCGTTATAATGCTACTCTTAAGCTCACTTAAAAAAAACTCCTGATTCTGGAATCAAAACGGTGGGAAGATATGTTACCCTTAGCCCTGTATGCCATTCAGTGTAAAGTCCAAAAGAGCACGGATATTCTCCGTTTGAGCTTCTTTACGGCCATCAACCCCGTACTTTGTTGGACATGGTCCGTGAAAAATGGGAAACAGAACCGAATAACACTACGCCACTGGTAGACTATGTAAGCAATCTCAAAACCCATTTAGAACAAATTCGTACTATAGTCAGGAGAAACATGGAAAGAGCACAGGAAGAGCAGAGAACACAATACAACAAGAAAGCTAAGGCTAGAACCTTTGCAGCAGGGGACGCGGTGTTACTAATGATGGCGTTATCAGACCATAAACTCCTAAGACAATGGCAGAGACCCTACATTATACTAGAACAGGTAGCTCCTGTTACCTATAAGCTAGAACTCGACAAAGACTGAGGAACTACCCAAGTATACCATGTCAACCTCCTAAAAAAATGGGAGGGACCCCTTCCGACCCTCGTAGGAAATACGGGAGTACCTATTCCCTTATACGACCAATGTATCGACCACGAGCTGCCAAACCCCTTGAGAACCGAACTAATCAGTATACTGTAACCCCTGCAGGAAATATTTTCCCTGACTCCCGGGAAAACCACATTGTTAGAACATTCTATCAGAACCATTCCCGGCAAGAAAGTGCGGCTCCGACCCTATCGGATTCCGGAGGCCCGTAGAAACACCATCCGGGAAGAGGTACAGCAGATGCTGAGAATGGGTATAATAGAACCTTCTACCAGCGAGTGGAATTCCCCAATTGTTTTAGTGCCTAAACCGGATGGCTCAGTGCGATTTTGCATTGATTTCCGAGAAGTAAACAAAATTTCAGAATTCAACACCTACCCACGGGTAGAGGAAATGATCGAACGGATAGGAAGAGCCAAATATATCAGTACCCTGGATCTATGCAAAGGGTACTGGCAGATTTCCCTAAGGACTGAAGACAGAGAGAAGACAGTGTTCTCTACCCCAGACGGCCTATTCCACTTTAGAGTGTTACCCTTTGGGTTACACGGGGCACCCGCTACTTTTCAGAGGGCCATGAATATAATCTTGCAACCCCATGAGAAGTATGCCGGCGCTTATATCGATGATATTGTCATCTATTGTGAATCTTGGAAACAACAACAAGTTCACTTGTACCAAGTAATCCAAGCCCTAGGAGAGTATGGCCTTAAAATCAACCCCGCCAAAAGCCATTTAGCTGCACAAACGGTTAGGTTACCTGTTGGGGGAAGGCGTTATACGACCGCAAAGTAAGAAACTGGCTGCAATATCCCAAATACCTTTTCCCCGAACTGCGAGGGACCTCCGTGCCTTTTTGGGATTGCTGGGCTACTACCGCAGATCTATACCCCGATTTTCACAGATGGCAGCCCCTCTCACGGATTTGTTACATAAAACAGTACAAACGAAAGCCAAACTAAGAAACCCCACCCTGGAGGTAGTCAGAGCCTTCGAACTGTTAAAGTCATCTCTAACCTCAGATACAGTATTGGCTAGTCCCGATCATACCTTACCCTTTGTCCTACAAACAGACGCCTGAGATCAAGGGCTAGGGGCCGTTCTCTCCCAAATGAACAGACAGGGGGAGGAGAAACCCCTTTTTATATATCAGCAGAAAATTGTTTCCTCGAGAACAACATTATGCGGTCATTGAAAAAGAAGCTCTGGCTATTAAATGGGCGATTGACTCTTTGAAATATTACCTGGAGGGGCGCAAATTCACACTGTATACCGACCATGATCCCTTAGAATGGATGGCCCGTAACAAAGGGAATAATGAACGGGTGTTAAGATGGTTCTTTTCCTTGCAACCCTACAGATTTCAAACCAGACATCGGAAAGGGACCGATCAGGTGAACGTGGACTTCTTCTCCCGTTACCCTTCTGAAGCTACCTCTACTAGAAGGACAGCAAGGGAAAGGGGATGTGAGGGGGTGCCGAGTGAATCCCGCCCATGGTCTGTATGGGTATAATACGGAGGGGTGTGTTTATCCTCCTGGAGGGCGTCATAAGGGAAGATGGTGTCCGGAGAGTTGCGGCGGAGCCGGTCAGTACACCGAGTCAGGGAAGGGAGAGAGAAAGTGAGGGGGGAAGGAGAAGGAGAAAGGGGGGGAGGAAAACATGTAAGACCAACAGGAGGAGGCTCCATGAGATTTAAAAAGCACTACCCCCACTCAGAATTAACCACCCCTGGTCTAAACGTGATACGTAGCACAAACCCTCGTGCACCTTTTTTCCACCCTTGTCCCTTAGACACATAATATCGCCTACCCTCACAAGTGACCCTGACCTGCCAAAGAACCTTATTTGTACCACCCACTGGGTATGGTGACGGGATTGCCCTAGTTATGGGCTTATTATAAAAAGAGAGGACTGACGGCTCCTTTTTTCTCTCACTTATTCGTATGAGCCTCCGTGGGAGACCCGAAGACCACGAAGAAGCCCAACCAGACGGGGAAGCTAAAGAAAACACAGTTCCATTTAAAAGAGAGAAGCAGTCTGAAGACCCCGAGGGATTACCAACATCCTCTAGCACTATTTCTGACTCTGTAAATAAAAGCCGCCGACTGGCACACTACATACAGCCTCCTCGTCTGTTTATCCGGCCTGCACTCCCACAATAACCCACTCTAAATTGACCCCTGGAGCAGGCATCCAGCCTGGACAGCCCAATCCGTATAGAGGAAGTGACCTCAGCCATATCTGGACTTAAACATCTTAAATCTCCCAGTCCTGACGGGTTCTCTGCTATTTTCTTACAAGATCTTTTGCACTATCCTAGTGCCCATCTTTACTGAACTTTCAATGCAATAGGAGACACTTCTGACATCCCCCTAAGATGCTCCTGGCATCGGTTGTCGTACTCCAAAGCCCGGCAAAGACGGCAGATTCTGTGCTCCCTACAGACCGATATCCCTCCTAAATATTACCCTAAAGCTTTTTACGGGGACCCTGGCAGCCATACTTGGGCCAATGATGGCGGGCCTGGTGGATCCGGATCAGTCAGGGTTTGTAGCTACTAGGCAATGCAGTGATAATACGTGGAGACTACTCCATCTCGTCGATAAGGCTCAGCATCAATGGGTGGTGCTGTGGGTTAATGCTGAAAAAGCATTTGACTGGGTGCATTGGATATACCTGGAAGCCACACATGCGCAGTTCGGAATATGGGATAGTTTTCGCAAATGGGTATTTAGCAGCTACAGTCACCACACATGGGAACAATCGGGAACAGACACACCTCGGACCCCTTCCCGATCGCTCGCGACACAGGAGTGCCCGCGCTCCTCACTGCTATTTGCTCTTTATATAGAGCCTATGACCCAGAGGGTGCAGGAGAACCCACTGATCTCAGGGGTTTGGTTTGGGGGAAGCGCCATACCATAAGCCTTTATGCAGATGATGATGTCAACTCACTGAAGGACCCCTAGACCTCCTTCCCAGCATTTTATGTCGAGCTCAAGAGCTTCAAGTTCCCAGGTCAATATCTCTAAATCGCAGGACCATGGGGTTATACTACAGTCCTCCATTAAGAACGCACTTCGACAGGTAGGCCCGATTTAATGGGTGACGGAATCAATTCCATACCTTGACATTAGATTAGCAACATCCACTCAGGCCACTGTCACCTTGAACTAACCCCGATGAGATCTGCGCCGCTGGAGGCCATTTGGCCTCTCGTATCTAGGTCGCGTGGCAGCACTTAAAATGAACATGCTACTCAAAATACTGTACCTCTTTCAGACACTCCCCATGGAGCCCCCCGGGTATCTTAAACTCGCTCCAACAGGAATTCCTCTCTTTTGTCTGGGCAGCCAAGAAACCTAAGATGAATAGGGAACTAAGCTGCAGACCCCCGGGGGAAGGCGCTCTCGGAATTCCTAATATAAGCCGTTATTACCAAGCTGCCCAGCTTCGAGTCTTGCTGGAATGGTCCCGTAGTGAATCAGAAAAACATTTGCTTTTTTATGGAAAGAGCCATTGCCGGACAATCTCTGTGGAAGATCCCCTTCTTCCACAAA
The DNA here is from genome assembly GCF_964204655.1 of Triturus cristatus. Lineage (NCBI taxonomy): Eukaryota > Metazoa > Chordata > Amphibia > Caudata > Salamandridae > Triturus > Triturus cristatus. The sequence goes on from NC_140584.1 coordinate 1,138,275,284, forward strand.
ACTCAACGTCCTGCAGGGCTATACAGATCACTGGTCACCCGCGCAACATTAAAGACATGGGATTCAACTACCGTAAGTTGTGGCCTTACTTTCTTCCCATCACCCCTTACACCTATAGTTAACAACTCGGATTTCAAGCCGGGTCTTGACCTGGTGGCCTATAAACATTGGGATAGAGAGGGATGTAGATCAATCATTGCTTTGACGCAGAGGGCTCATTGATTTTCGCTAAGGCCTTGTGAGACTGAGCGTTAGCACTTTGAACAAGTGCGACACTGGGTCATGCATCCCTCGGTACGTCCGGGAGCCCAAAGACCTCTTACACCGTACGAAAAGTGGTTGCACACCAAATCAACCAGCACAGGCCTCATCACGGATCTCTACCACCTTCTACGCCCTTCAGAACCGGTTGTCAAATCCACAGGGCAGAGGCGCAGAGAGGCAGAATTGGGACGCACACTCTCTCAGAAGGAATGGGGCGGCATCTTCTATTGGGCACGCCACACTGCACGGAATGTTTCTACCATAGAAACGGTGACCAAGGTCACCACATATTGGTATCTCACACCCATCCAGACTGCACAGAAGTAACCCCACCTGCAAATCAGATTGCTGAAGAAATTGTGCGTTTGAAGGCACACTACACACTTAGTATGGGACTGCCCCATCATTGCCTCATACTGGGAAAAAGATCCTAGATGATATAGACAAACACTTTGATACACAGATACCGCGCTTTCCGGTGTATGTTGTCCTAGGCCTGCTCAACATGCTCACATTCCCCCTCAGATCGCGCAAAGGTAGACAAATGGGGATAGCTTTAGGCGCTGCCTTGAAAAATATACCTTCTCACTGGGGGACAGACCGGACCCCCACATATCAGGGGTGGTCACACAGACTATGGCATGAACTGGGTATGAATCGCATTTGTCTCTCTCTCCAGGGAGATTGTGCCTCCCTTGCAGACCTGTGGCACCCATTCCTCTCCCTGCTGAGCACAGAAATGCGGGAACTTACTTGTCCCAAATACTTACGCCTTTTACGACTCACAACGCCCCCACAAGATATTGCTTAACCTGCATCACTAGGCAACACACTTCAAGAGTCACGACTCTGCTTTATTGGCTCCATGCCCAGCTGGCCCAGGGAGGGAATAAACAGGGTTGGGTTGGGGGAGACCTGGGAGGGAGGATATGGGGCGGGGGAGGGGTTAGGGGTTTTTCTTTTGTTATGTGCCTATCTGGCTATGGTCTACTTGGCTCATTACTTAATGGCACTGTTGATGCATGAACTAAATTTATCAATAAAGAGATTGAAACCTAATCTGCCTCACTCAGGGCCAAATACACACAAGAATTTACAAAAATACGCTGACTATAATAGCCTCTTGTCTTTTGAGAGTCACAACTCAAAAGAGCTCCGGAAGAACCTTCCCTATGGCCAATACCTACATCTCCGGAGGAACTGCAGTACTCTGGGAGATTACGACAAGCAGACTAAAGACCTCAGTATGAACCTACTTGAAAGAAACTATCCTTGAAGAGGAATTAGACAGACTGAAAAGAGAGCCCGCAACAACAACAGATAGGCTTTACTGGAGAAAACAATACGCCCAAAGGAAGACATAATGACATGTAACCACATTCACTACCTTAGCTAACAATTTGAGAAATATAGTGATCAAACAATGGAAAATCCTCAATACGGGCAACTTGGAAATTTGCTTTCAAGAGAACATCTAATTTGAAGGACCAGCTAGTTAACACAAGACCATGGACTATGAAGTCCATGACCCAAACCACCCTTTGGAACTTACTGCGAGTTAATAGACATTATCCCTGCGGGAACTGTGCTGCATGTACTTCAACTGAACACTCAGACATTACAACTAGGCGAATTCTCATGGACAACATATGAACTGCAATACTAAAAACTGCATTTTTCTTTTAACATCCCCGTGCCATATGTTCTACATAGGGATGACAACCTGGCCAATCAAAATAAGAATAGGGAAATACAATATTACCATAAGATGTGGACGCAATGGCACAAAGATGTGCAACCACTTCAATTAATTGAGACACTCCACTGACGACTTGAAGTGGACGGTCTTGGAATCAAACCCAAAGTGGGACTTCAGTACACTATTCAGACACGAACAACGATGGGTGTTTCGCACTAATCATGATGGTCTAAATGATGAAATTCCCTGGATCGAAGTGTAGGTACATCAATTTGGTCCCCACTTCGAAAAACACTCAATGATAATGCATAATGATCATTAACTGTCCCACAGACACATGATCACCATCCATTGAAGAACTTCCCACAAAACAGGCTAAGGGGTCATTTTCTACCATCAGTATTTTCACAATTTATATATGGTGATATAAAAACACACTTTACCTACTATAATCCAACCACATGAAGAAATAACTGTAAAATCATGTGACCAGTGGACACCTCCACAATATGGCTTTGTCATGACCCCTTATCAGAGATTATACTTATACTTTTGCTTTTCTGCATCAATAAAGAATGCCATTATGTTAAAAACACCACCACCATCTGATAGAGATATAGAAACTCACCATGCATATTCTTTTTTAAAATGCAACACAGAAATTGATTTTTGTGAATAAGGATGTATTGTCTCCAGCCTGTTTTCTGAAATTCGATGGTCTATAACAATTAGACAACAGTTATATATACACATTTCCGTTTTTGATGCATAAGGAGTGCCATTATTTTAAAAACGCGAACAACACAATCTGAGAGAGGTGTTGAAACTCATTAGTCATTTCTGCCGAGAAGCAATATAGAAATGGATTTTGTAAATAGAAATGTAGTCATAACACACACTTTTTTTAAACAACAGCGAATATCTATTCCAATATGTCCGTCAGACATGCGCAGTGGAACACTTCCGGCTCCCTTTCGTGGCCCTCCCGGGCAAATTCTGCAGAGGAATATCCCTTTAAAACAAGCGTCATCAGTGTAGAGCGGCGGGGCCTTGTGTACAGTAGGCCGCACCAGCGCTGGAATACACAGTACACAGCACCACACTTGCTATGTCGGCCGGAAGACCGCGAGCGGTCTTTTGCCATTTATTTATACCCTCGGGTCGAGCCCGCCCTGAGGGGTGTAGGAATGCATGCGAGTGTGATACATTGTATTGAAGAGCCCGGGTGGCTCTCTACATCCCTCCTTTCTTTTAGTACTTGACCATCGGTACCTTCAGATTCATGGAGCGGTATATACAAAGTCTTTCAGTCTTTGACTCGGTGCAGGGTTTGGCCGGAGACCATACTTCTGGCTCCGGGAGCTGGAATTGCCCGCTACACCCGATGGAGTGTTAGGGAGGGTCCCAGTCACTTCGTCTTGACAGAGTCGACCAGCCCCAGGGATAGCGCCGTCGATCGCCACTGGCGGGCTCCCCTGTAAGGGTCTCGACATCCCCGGTGAGCCAGGTGGGGAAAAACTTAGAGTACTCTCGGGAAAGTCCGACTCTTCTTGGCTAGGACCTTGATCGCTAATCTTCTTAAAACTCGACACATTCCTTGTGACGGACTGTAGCCCACGTTGGGCAGTGACCATGGTCCCTTAAATGCCGACCACGGTCCACCCTTCGGGCTCATAGGGTGTTCTGAACTTCCAGCATGGATGCCTGTCCTTGACTACCACTCGATCCCCTACTTTTAGCTGTGGCTCTTGTGCCCGTCGGGCTTCACTGGCCTTTAGGTTTGTCATCTACTTTCGGGCCGGAACAGCTTTGTTGTCCTGTTCTGGGGGCTCCCTCCTTGGGTCTGATGGGATGCTGTCTCTCGAGGGCCGCTTGAAGAGTAAGTGTGACGGGCGCATTTGGTGGTGCTGTGGGGTGTCTGTCAATAAGCGCCAAGGAATTGATCCAGTGCCGCTTCTGCATCTTCTCCTTCGTCTACCGCAATGCGCAGTGCTCGGTTGAGTGTTCGCATCAGGCACTCCACCTCCCCGTTGGCTTGAGGTCACAATGGGGTGATCTTCCGGTAGTGAATCGCTTAGTTATCTAGGTATTCTTGGAATTCTCGGCCTTGGAACAGGGGTCCATTGTCTGACCTGATTTCCTCGGGCAGACCCATCAGTGCGAATGTCTTGTCCAAAATCCTCCTTACGTGCGTGAATGCCATTGATGCTATCACCTCCACAACGGGGAACTTCGAGAAAGAGTCGATCATCACTAGCATGTGGCGTCCATCTGGAGAACTCCCGTAGTCAAGGCTGACTTTAGCCCAGGGGATCTTACTGGGTTCTTCGGTGATCACTGACGCCGGATTCCCCCCTGTGATTGTGCAGGCATGGCACTGTCTCACCATTTCCTCCACCATGGAGTCTATGGCCGGGAACCAACCTTTGTTTCGCAGCCTGGCTTTCGTCTTAGCCATCCCCTGGTGTCCAACATGCGCGCCAGCAGGAGTATCCGTCTCTGCAGTCTTTCTGGAATCACAAGCAGATGTCCTCTTAAGATGACCCCCTGCTCCCCCACACTGAGTTTGTGGCGCACTTGCCAGAGTTGTTGCCGAGCATGGCTGACTTCCATCCTGAGAGTGCGGGTTCCGTCCATGAAATGTGCCCAGTCATTGTTTATCAGCGCGGTCTTCACCCGGGACAGTGTCTCACCTTCGGTAGTGGCACGGCCGATCTCCTCGAGTGTCATGGCTGTGGGGCACGCTCCTTGCGACACCATCTTCACAAACGCCTCTGAGTGACATGCATCTGCTGTGGATCCTGGGGGTGACGTGGACCCAGGGTGGCGTGATAGGTAGTCGGCCGGGTTGTGGGCCCCGGGACGAAAAATGACCTTGAAATTATAGGACTGCAGCTGCACCGCCCATCGCTCTATCCTCGGTGGCGCCAGTCTGGACGACCCTGTGAAGAGCGGGATTAAGGGCTTGTGGTCAGTCACCACGTGGAATTCTTGGCCGCATAGATATAGGTGCAAATGTTGACATGCCCATTCTATGGCCAGGGCCTCCCTCTCGATTTGGGCATACCTGGTTTTGGTGTCTGTGAGGGCCTTGCTGGCGTAGGCCACCGGCCTCCAGACCTCCAGGCCGTGCTCCTGAAGATGGACCACTCCAAGGCCGACTGGGCTGTCATCAATGATCCGTTCTGTGCGCCGCCCCGGATAGAAGTAAGCCATAATCGTTTTGTCCAACAGCGCTGCCTTGATGTCATTGAACGCTGCATTGGCGGCCACAGTCCATTCCCACTTTTGGTCATTACGTGTGAGAGCACGGAGCGGTTCTGACATGACAGCGAGGTTCGGAATGAATCTTCCACAGTATGCGGCCATGCCGAGAAAGCTTCTTACTTCGGTGGGGTTCTTTGGTGTGCTTGCTGCCCGGATGGCTGCGGCCTTCTTGGGGTCCACTAGGAGTCCTTCTCTGGTGAAAGTGAACCTGAAGAAATCAACGGATTCCTGGTAAAATGAGCACTTTGACTTATGAAGGGTTAGTCCGCAGTCTTTTAGTCGCTTCAGGGTGGCTCGGAGATGAGTATATTGGTCTTACAACGTGTCTGAGAACACCAGGATATCACCACTGAGGTTAATCACTCCCTGCAGACCCGACAGTGCTTCTCTGATGGCGTTTTGGATGACTTCGGCTGCCGACGACACCCCGAAGCTGAGTCTCTTAAACCTCCGGAAGCCAACGTGCGTCGAGAAGGTGGTGATGTACCTACTCTTGGGTTCAAGTTCGAGCTGATGGTACCCCGCGTTTAAATCCAGTTTTGAGAACCACTTGGCTCCGTTCAGGTCAGCCACTATGTCGTCCATGGTGGGTGTAATGTGGCGTTCTCTCTTGACTGCGGTGTTAGGCAGCCTCATGTCCACGCAGAGCCGGATGGCTCTGGGATGCTTGGGTTTAGGAGCCACAACCAGCGGGGATACCCACGGGGTGGGGCCAGAGACCTTTTCAATCACGTCGAGATACTCAAGCTTCTTCAGCTGTTCCTCAAACCCGCGGGCGAAGATTGAACGGCCTTCTCCGGTGCCTCAGGGCGACTGATTTCACTGTGGGGTCGATGTGGAGTTTGAACTTCTTCCCCTTGAGCTTCCCTAATCCAGTGAATAGTGCTTGAAACTTCTTCAGAATGGCCTCGGCGTGGGAGTCATAGATCTGGTTGGCAAAGAAGACGAGCCCTAGGTCTTCAGCTGAGCAGTGTCCCCTTCCTTCCTTCTGTGATGTGGAACCTGGTCTCCGTGGTGTACTTTCCGCTGGCGACTTTGGCATGGATAACTCCTTGGAGAGGAAGTGGATCTGTCCCCCCTAACGTATAAATCCGGGCCCAGGAGGACGCAAGCGGAGGCCGTGGCGACAGGCGGTCGAATTGCTCTGAGTCCATCACGTTGACAGAGGCGCCAGTATCGATGAGGGCCTGAACAGCCGTTTCTCCCACCAAGACGGAGCACATGGGTGGTGGCCTCTGGCGTTGATTGGTCCTGCTGACATACGCCACGACGAACACTTTGCGATCATCGTCCTCAAGAGCAAGGCAGCGTTCCTGCTGCGGGACCTCCCTTGTTGATGGCGAATCGTCGAGGGAGACCTGGCGAAGGCGTTGCGACATGCCTCGCGGCTTCGAAGGGGTTTGCCTGAACCGACCGCCGTGGCAAACTTTGGCGAAATGGTTGAGTTTGCTGCAGCGGGAGCATGTCTTCCCTTTTGCTCCGCAGATAGCCGTCGCTGAGTGCTCCTCAGCGCAGTATCCACACTGCTCTCCGGGCTGCATTCTCGGCGCTTGGTGGGCTGTGTTGGGGCATCGTTGGAATGCCTCGACCCTCTTTACTTTGATGGGCATGTGCCTGGACGTGTGTGATACGGCGTGTGTAGGGTGGCCTCCATTTCCTCAGCCCGAACATCCGACAGCTCGTGGGAGCGAGCCAAGACAAGGATCTCATCCAGCGAGATCCCAGGTTGACGAAGGATCAGCTTCCGCAGGAGTTTGGAACGACACCCCAGGATGATTTGATCCCGTATTTCCTCCCTCTGATCTGGGAAGGTGCACTTGCTGGCCAGCCGGCACAGCCGCGCGTAGAACATGTCGACAGACTCGGTGTCCAACTGCGACGCCATTCTGAACTTGAACTTCTCGAAGTCAGGGTTAAATTGGGGGTCAAAGTGCCTGTTGAGCGTGGCGACAGCTGCATCGTAGTCGTCGTCGTTGCCGGTGTTGGGGAGCGTTTCGAAGAGGTCATAGATTTCTGAGCCTCCATAGTAGATGAGTAGCGACCTTTTCACGGTGCCGTCGGTTTCCCTGGTACCTTTGAAGTAATGGTTGAGCCGTCCGACCCATCCTTTCCATCGTGGTGCAGCCGTGGCGGGGTCTGAGGCCTCGCTGAAAGGTGGCAGAGGTGCAACCGCTGTGTGACCGTGCCCTGGGGGTGGTACGTTGGCACCCCTGTCCTGAGTGCTCCCCCCAGCTTGCTGGCTGGCAGCGCCAGTCGGGGCTTGGTTGCTCATCGTGTCCGCGCGTCTATGTGCAGGCGCGGCGTTGCAGCCTTGGCACTAGAAATCTGCAGATGAGTGTGCGCGCCGGCACGTGGCTGGTTGGATTGGGGTCTTGATGGCGTAGATGAAGCGGCTCTATTCCCAGGTGCTGGCTGAGGTGAATAGGGTCCTCTTGGCCCGCTTGCTGGAGACAGACTCTGGCTGAGGTGAATGGCGTCCTCCTGGCGCGCTTGCTGGAGACAGACTAGGCGCCACACCCTGTGTAAGTGCTGGTGGGCCTTTGCGCGTTCCCTGTGTGCCTCTCCCTCTGTTGCTGACTGAGCCTTCCCTGACTGTGTGGTTCCTCTCCTTCCCCTTTCCTTCAGGGCTTACTGAGACCGGTGCAGGCAGTTTATTATGCAGTAGCCCGAGTATGGTCCTGAGACTTGCCACGTGGGGAGGCAGCGCAGAGGATCAGGCCTTACAGCTGGCACTGGCATGCAGAGGTGGGCTGACAACTGGAGCCAGACGTCGTGTGCCGGTGCAGTGTGACGTAGGAGGCAGGGGGGGCACCTGCATTACCGTGAACCGCCACCGCTGGGGCAACCCTCTCGGGGTAGGCACTCACTGCAGATGATCTTCAGCCGCCACGTGCGCCGCCAGCTGAACGCACTCCCTCAGCACTTGGGAGACGCGTGGCCGGGCGCAGGACACATCAGCGGAGGGCCTGGAAGCGGTTCACGTGGGACACCGCAGGAGCACCAGCAAGAGCGGACAGCGCAGGCCACAGTCGCCGATAGCGACATGCGTATGTCCCGGGCAGGACGTTTTCCGCAGGCAGGATTGGAGCAATGCAGGTGGGCTCTGCAAGCTCCCAGCGGGACTCTGAGCAGGAGGCGGTGCACGCGTTGGGCACAAGCGGCCTAGTCGCCAATGTAGCGCGGCGGGGCCTCGTGTACAGTAGGCCGCACCAGCGCTGGAATAACGGTACACAGCACCACACTTGCTATGTCGGCCGGAAGATCCCAAGCGGTCTTTCGCCATTTATTTATACCCTCGAGTCGAGCCCGCCCGAGGGGTGTAGGAATGCATGTGAGTGTGATACATTGTATGGAAGAGCCCAGGTGGCTCTCTACAGTCACCACTCGCCAGAATCTTTCTGGAGCGTGGAGGATCAGGGTAGATGTGGCAAGCGACTCGCACTCGGAAATCATGAGTACTGTCGCAGACACCAATTTAAACAAATAAGCCATCCATCCAAGCTCGGCCGCAAACAATTGTTATAGGTAAATTTACTAACCCATCTAATCCTCCCCCACCTTTTTCCAGTTCAGAGCGCTACACTTCTGCCTCATCCCATGGGGCTTTGTAACACGCAGTGTCAGGTAAGGCTGCTCCTCTCTTGTATTAAAGTCATGCAAAACAGGAAATACGATCAATCTTCCGATTTAAGCACGCTGCAGCCGCATCTATTGATTTTCTCACTTACTATGGTGGCATGTGGCTATCACCAATAATCTATGATTAACTTGGCAAAATTAGTGAAACTGCACAGTGATATCCGCTGAACGACAAAGTCTGGCACGGGTTGGGATTAGACACCATGACAAGATACAATGGGAACCTAATGCTTATCACATCATGTGCCAGTATGCATCATGCAATTTTATTTTATGTCATATATGTTGTACGTGTTTCTGTTTGTCTGTCCACGTCTGGTGGCCACTTTAGCTCCAGACACACATATTGGTCCACGAGAGGGGACATTCTGATTAATAAGAAGGTCTTATGCCAGAAACATGATGACTACGTTGTTATTACGATATGTAGTATTTCCTCCTTTTCTAACTAGGTTGGGCATTCAACACCAAGACAAGTAGGTACCCCTGTTAGGTTACTATTTTTTGACACAATTGTGTGGTAGGAAGCTCACCCATACTTTTTGTGCTGAAGAAGCGCCACGGATCCTTTTTGTCCACTAGGGGTGCGAAACATGTTGCCCAAAATTTGACCCTATTAAGGGTGCCAAACCAGATTGCGAGGGTACATTACAGCCCCCTTAGTAGCACTAACCTATGAGGCTTTTTAATCTGACAGGGAAATCAATCTATTAAAGGTTTAGGTGATATCCCCCAGTCAGTTTTAACTCACATCACAGCACACTCAACACCACCCCACTTAAGGCACTTCTTGCATTTAAACGTCAAAAAAACAAAAGATCAATGCTAAAGTGACCGTTCAAGGGATCCGTAAGGCATTGCAGCGCTGGCCCAACGAAGAGCAACTGCCCTATGATGAAGCATGACATCCCTCTGGATGTGTGAGGGCAACATGAAACTGTCTCGTTGACTGTCCCTTACGATCTGTCCAACTCCGAACATAACATGTGTATCTGTAAAGGGCACGTTCACCCATGGGTCTCTTGGCGCTGAATAACAGATGTTTGTTACCCAACACAATGGTACTCATTTTATCGACCTCAGATGTATGAAAGGCTGAGTGGACCCGCAGGGATTTGAACCTGTGACCATGAGGCCCCTGCAGTGGAATACATTAGTCCACTGAGCCACCAGATCCGACTCCTAGATAGTTCTCCTCCTTCCTTTTTAGGAACAGTGACCCCTACCTTTGCATTTATCTCTACTCCAGGAGCATGGGCACTGGACCTTTTCAAGCTCCCATCCCCCCTTTTACTTTTTTTGATATATCTGCAACAGTATGCACAGCTCTTTTCCTTGACCCCTGATCAGACACCCTAGTGTACCCATGATGTGGACACTGGAGATAGCTGGCCTGTCAAAACAAAAATCCATCGCCAGTCTGACTAAGTCAAGGAAAGCATCAAGGCTGAAGTCAGCAAGATGCTGGAGTTGGGGGTCATTGAGCCTTCTGCGAGTTTCTGGGCCAGCCCAATGGTCCTAGTCCCCAAACCTCATCCACAGGGTGGAAAGAGAGAGAAATGAGGTTTTGTGTGAACTACAGGGGCCTCAATGCTGTCACCAGGACAGATGCGCACGCCATCCCCAGGGCTGATGAATTGATCGATAAGCTGGATGCTGCCAAATACTTATGTACCTTTGACTTAACTGCAGGGTACTGGCAGATTGGCATGGTAGCATTCTCCACACCTGATGGGCACTTCCAGTTTACTGTGATGCCCTTTGGTTTAATGAATGCCCCAGCCAACTTCCTACGGTTGGTAAATCAAGCAGGGCCGGACTGGAAACCAAAACCGGCCCTGGCAAAGTGCTTGGCCGGCACCCCCGGGGCTTGGGGGTGCCGCAGAGCTCTTTGCCAGGGCCGGTTTTCGGCCGATTTTGTTACAGGGCCGATTTTGCAGCTATGGTGTGGTACCTAGGCATACCACCCTCAGTACCCAAAGTAATCCAAAAGTATTGAAAATGAATTACTGTGTAATTTAAATTGCTTCAAAGCATCTACAAACCTGTACATTTTGCAATTACAAGCACAACTGCATTTCCTTGAACAGTCTTGCTTTTGAAAGTATATTTTACTCACCTGTGCAAAGTCCTGCTTGGTTCTAAATTAAAACATAAGTATAACTTTTTTATACTTACTTAACTGGTCTGCAATCGGTCTATGAGTGTGTGCCATCATCCTTGATAGAGTGAATACAATAAATGCTTAACACACCCTCTGGATAAGGCTAACTGCTCGCCCACACTACCAAAAAGAGAGCTGTTAGTACTTACTTAATTTGTGCTTTTGCTATACCTTTGGGGACTCTCTGGACTCTGTACACACTATACCTTACTTTGGTATAGTATATGCAGAGCCAGCTTCCTACAACAACCCATTGGTAGATGGTCTGTATTTGAACAGCCCGACCTTTCTTGGCACCCACATAGCCAAATAAGAGTTGATCATCCACCCGGAGGTCTTTTGTGCGATCAAGATAAAAAGAAAATGTACGTTTTGGGTCCAGATGGTGGAGTCTCTCCTTCTCCTTAGAGGGATTAGGGGGTGGATAAGAGGTGGGCAGAGTGACAGATTGTCCCACATGAAAAGGCAGGACGACCTTAGGAAGTAATGAAGGCTTGGTACGAAGCACCACTTTATCCAGATAGACAGATAGAATAGGGGGCTTAAAAGATAAAGCCTGCAGCTTGCTTACCCTGCAAGCAGAGGTGATGGCAACAAAAAGGGAAGTTTGAGAGTCATAAACCTGAAGGGACAGTTATGAAGAGGATCGAAGAAAGCACACATAAGAAAGGTGAGAACCAGATTTAAGTCCCATTGCGGCATTAGAAAAGGAGATGTACGGAACAGATGAGTAAGGCCCTTAAGAATCTGTTCATACAAGGAGATTTGAATAAAGAAGGCTGATCTGGCAGCCGAAGAAAAGCAGAGATGGCTGCAAGATATCCTTCAAGCGTGTCCAAGGTAGAACCATACTGGGCCAAAGAAAGTATATGCAAGAAAAAACCTCTGAAAGAAGAGCAGAAAGCCTTTGCTGTGCACCATCCCACAAATTTGTTCCATCTACAGGCATATACCGTTTTAGGGGCAGGATGCCTGGAAGAACACATCAAGCCACTTTTACACGGGGGAGGAACATGGCGGCGGGCTAGCGCCAGTCGCGCGAGATCCGGGAGCAGCACAGCGTCTGCTACATGGATTCATAGCATACACGGCATATTGAAAGTTACCCGGTAGGAATGTGGTGTCTGCATGGGTTCCATATGGCGTATTCTGTCTGATGCGGTTTCCTTTTCCCCCTTTTTTTTCTCGAGATTGGGTTAGCTGTGGTTGCCGGTGGTGATGCGGAGGAGGTAGCGGCTGAGCGGTGGACGCTAGGGCCGGGAACCAGATGGTTCAGGAAGCGGAGGTGGAGCCTGAGGGAGGGCCGGTAACCTATTGTGGTTTCGGCGGCCGTCGAGCCAGGTTGTGGACGCGGATACGGGCTGCAGCCACACTGACTTGCTCTCGAGGACTGAACGGTGGAAGAACCCTACGTATAACTTCAGGCGCCTCGATCCCACAGTGTCCCCCAGATCACTGTGCGAGTCCGGTAAGCGGGTTATCAGAGGGTGGGGATCAGAGGTGTATGGCTCTTGTTCCCTCGGATTCAACATCGGACTCTGCTCCGCTTTCTGGCCAGGTAGCTGAATTAGCTCTGAGTTCGGCTGGGGGGAAGTCAATATTCCCGGAGAGTTGTGCCCCTTGGGTGAGAAAAAGAAGGGGAAGAGAAAAGAAGTGTCGCTCCCTGGGACCACTTTAGTAAAAAACAGATACCAGCTGCGGTCCCAGACTCAGTTTGGGTTTAAGATCAAGGGAACTCTGGATTCCACAGAGGGCTCAAAGTGTGGTACCTGTGAGAAGTTGGCCTGATGTATGATGTCACTAGTTCTAGTGTACACCTTATATCAGTCCAAACAACCCTTATGGTGATTGGTTGTAAAGTCAACCTTATAGACCAGCTATCCTAGTGGTAGCATGGACAAGAGCAGTCTTAGGCTAAACTCTGAATGGCATGTGAAGCCAGCTGTGATACCATATATAATCCCTTGAATACCAAATGAAAGGACACCACAACAGATATATATATAAAATAAAGTGTATTTATTCTAGTCAAACCCTCAGCACTCTTTATGAGATTAGAGGTAAGTACAACACAGTCTTATTTATGCATACATTAAGTCACACAGGTAAGTAATACAGTTAGGCCCTAGGGGCCACGCAAACCATATACTAAAGAAGTGGTATATGGACCACTGTCACGGAAATAGGATAGGCCTAGGCCTAGGGAATCGCTGGGGCTACACTACACTAGCAACAGTTAGGAAGTGGGAGGCCCAAGGGATTCAGGTGCAGAGTGGAAACACTCACGCGTAATGCGTAAAAGTCGATAGAATTACTAGCAGTTAGAAATTAACAGTTTAAGGACACTTCTGAAGCAGCTAGAGAGTCGAGACTCGGAAACTAGACCCTAGGATAGTCACTACCCTTGTGAGCACCGAAGTACCCAAGTTACCTAGCCCACAGGCTGCGGGTGCATAGGTGTGAACTTGCGTCGGGTTTCGTCGTGGACTTCTATGGATGCCTGAAGGAAAGTTGCTGACAGGCAGTCAGTGAAGAGTGTCCGGTGGATCCCAAGGCTGGGATCAAGAAGAGAGGAGACCTGCAAGCAGAAGGGACAGAGTCAAGGTCACTAGCCAGTGACCACGTGGAACCAGGAAGGAACCAGGCGATGTCGTGAAGATTGCAGGTGAAGGTGAAGCTTGTCGCTGCAGCCACGAGGACCAGGGAACGTCGAGGACGACCAGGACCAGGAGGCGAGCTGTCCCACGAAGCCTCTTGCTGTCGGCGGCGTCGAAGTTGGACTAGGACTCACCAAGCCTTGGCAAGCGGAACCCACGAAGAACGGAGGACTTGCTTCTGGTGCAGACCAGGAAGGTCTGGGGTGCTTCTCTTTGGCAAGGAAGCGGGAGCCAGTCTGGAGGAGCCAAACCAGCAGTGAAGATTTCTGGTTGCGTCGTCACAAAGGCCACTAGCCAACGGGCAAGCAACCTGACAGGCGCGGCAAGCAGGAAAATGCAGAAGGACCCCACGCAGGACTCGTGGAGTGTGGGGGGCTGATCTTCGGTGCAGATGGTGCTTGGGGTTGGGGCTTCTCAATCCCCGGTGCACAACTTCGAGGGTACCTCGGAAGTTGCGCTGGAAGATACTCGCCACTTTTCCCAGGTAGCCGGTCCCACGTCTCTCGTCGCCTCCACGGATCTCAGCTCGGCTGTGGATGTGGATCAGGGTCGGAGAAGTCTGGAAGTCAAGGCTCTGGTCGGGCTCTGCAGTTGGTCCCTCGTAGAACTTCAGCAAAGCAAAGGGTAGTCTCTTGATGGTGCCTGTTTGCACAGGGTAGCCACTCCTTGGCCACAAGGGAGATTCTTCAGTCTTCTTCTTTCGTCGAATGTCGAAGGTCCAGAGTTTCTGTTCAAGTTGCAGGTTCAGGATAATCTAATCTCCTGGGGCCCAGCTACCACTCTTATCCAAATCTGGGGGGCTGGGTTACCTGCTAGGTCACGCCTTATGGGTGGGACCTGGGAGGGGGGTGGTTACACCCCCTTCCCTTTGTCCAGTTTCGCGCCAGGACTGGGGCTGGAGAGCCCCAGCACCGGTTTGAACTGGACTATGCACGGGACACCTTGTGTGCCCCAGGCATGTCTCATTCCTTTCAGCCCTCCCTGCCCCAATACACTAAAGTCTGTCTGGGGAGGTGCTAGCACCTCCCCAAGCAGGAAACCTATTGTCCAAGCCTCCCTTGCCAGGATCACTCCCAGCAGCAGGAGGTCAGACTTGTGTCTGTGGCAGCAGCATCCATTTTGTGATGCTGAGGCTTTGGTTAGAGTTAAACAGCAAAGTAGGATTTTAACATGTCTCTCCCTCTAGAAGGGGGGAATAATATCCTCATCACCAGAAATGGTATGGGGGTAATATTCCAAAGTGTTAGACACCTTACACGACATGTTTTGATAAAGCCAAACCATAGTTACCATAACCGTTTAAGATTATAAGGCACTTTAAGAGTATATGGTAGGCTATATCATAGAAAGAGCTATAAGGACATGGTTCCGAAAGCTGCAGACAGGCTCAGCTCATGCTAGAGCACCATCTCACATGTTACCAAGCACTCTGCCTCCAGGATTGTTAAGGCCTGCCATAGGAGTGGCTGATAGGTACACATGTGTCTATTTTAAGGGTAGATATAGGTATACTATATCTAAGCAAGGGGTGATTACACGACCTTGCCCCAGCTGAGTGATCAGCCAGTTGTTGTCTGATTGGAAGGCCAGACCAGGGGTGGCATAATACATACTGCAGCCCCTGGGAGGCCTAGGGTACACCTATGCCCTGGGTACCTAGGGTACACTGTACAGGGTCCAATAAGGTGATCCTTACCAATTGGGAATGTACCTAGGGTACATGGAGTCCATTTTAAAGAGAGAGCAGACAGCCTGAGACCCTGAATGGCAGGATCTCAGGCCAACTAAGTCGAAAAACCAGCTAGACACTAGGCAAAAAGTTGGGGGTAACCATAGTCAGATATCCACCTTCCTATGCGGTTAAAGAGCTGATTCTAGGGAGGTCCTTGCATGGGGCGACACTACATCATGAGGCAGGGGCCTACCAAATACGCTCGGATGTGGGCAGCAGAACAGCGCAAAGGCAGTGGGAGCTGGGCTCTAGAATGCCCGAACTCAGGAGTTTGGGAGCACAGGTCCAAATGAAGTTTCCTGCATTGCTTAAGGTAATGTGGAACAATAAGGTGCATAACTTCAGCTCCCCAGAGGATGTAGATGCTCTTTTGCTGCAGATGAGGGGGTAGTCCCGTATAGTTTCATCTAGTTGTCTTATGATTGGCCCATTTAGTATGCATCATGCCAGTAGGATTATTAGAGTCTTCAGATTTATAGTGCGTTGTGTGTGGAAAAATAAAAACCATAGTGTAAAGGGTGAGAATAAGGGTGATGGTTGTTAAAAGGGAAGGAAAAAAAACAAGCATTTGCAATGCAATAGGTCTCGCATTTGCCAGAGTTTGAGCTATTGGCATTGTAAATGACAATGCCTTTTATTTATGTGCTTTGAAAACCTGCAAGCGGTGCATAAACACGCACTTTGTACTTATAGTCCTTGCTTACGAGAAGCAAGGCTGGTAGTAAAAGAGATTCAGTTACTGCCAGCCTTGCTTCTCATAGGCAGCGACTATAAGTACAAAGTGCGTGTTTACACAACGCTTGCAGGTTTTTAAAAACACATAAATAAAAGCCATTGTCATTTACAATGCCAATAGTTTGTGTAACGTGCTATGTGACAAGCTCGATGTGTGTGTCCAATACATATATCTGAAAGCATTCTTTGACATGCACTGAGCAGCACTCACGCTGTGCTCCAAGCAGGGCCCATTTGGTGCATGTGAGAGCTGCAACGCTGTTGTGCAAATTGCAACCTCGCCTCTTAGAAGTGTGGCACTGACTCTAAATCTGGTTGAGAGCACACATATAGGCTTAGAGATGCGGCTGCTTCATTACAACACATGCTCATCGTCAAACAAAAAATGCATACAAAAAGCTGGGAACAGCCGTTATGTTGGGTGTCTCATGTGCGCAAAAGGGTAAAAATGGGTTAGGGCTTCTCAATCCCCGGTGCACAACTTCGAGGGTACCTCGGAAGCTGCGCTGGAAGATACTCGCCACTTTTCCCAGGTAGCCGTCCCACGTCTCTCGTCGCCTCCACGGATCTCAGCTCGGCTGTGGATCAGGGTCGTAGACGTCTGGAAGTCAAGGCTCTGGTCGGGCTCTGCAGTCGGTCCCTCGTAGAACTTCAGCAAAGCAAAGGGTAGTCTCTTGATGGTGCCTGTTTGCACAGGGTAGCCACTCCTTGGCCACAAGGGAGATTCTTCAGTCTTCTTTCGTCGAATGTCGAAGGTCCAGAGTTTCTGTTCAAGTTGCAGGTTCAGGATAATCTAATCTCCTGTGGCCCAGCTACCACTCTTATCCAAATCTGGGGGGCTGGGTTACCTGCTAGGTCACTCCTTATGGGTGGGACCTGGGAGGGGGGGGCGGTTACACCCCCTTCCCTTTGTCCAGTTTCGCGCCAGGACTGGGGCTGGAGAGCCCCAGCACCGGTTTGAACTGGACTATGCACGGGACACCTTGTGTGCCCCAGGCATGTCTCATTCCTTTCAGCCCTCCCTGCCCCAATACACTAAAGTCTGTCTGGGGAGGTGCTAGCACCTCCCCAAGCAGGAAACCTATTGTCCAAGCCTCCCTTGCCGGGATCACTCCCAGCAGCAGGAGGTCAGACTTGTGTCTGTGGCAGCAGCATCCATTTTGTGATGCTGAGGCTTTGGTTAGAGTTAAACAGCAAAGTAGGATTTTAAAATGTCTCTCCCTCTAGAAGGGGGGAATAATATCCTCATCACCAGAAATAGTATGGGGGTATTATTCCAAAGTGTTAGACACCTTACACGACATGTTTTGATAAAGCCAAACCATAGTTACCATAACCGTTTAAGATTATAAGGCAATTTAAGAGTATATGGTAGGCTATATCATAGAACAGCTATAAGGACATGGTTCCGAAAGCTGCAGACAGGCTCAGCTCATGCTAGAGCACCATCTCACATGTTACCAAGCACTCTGCCTCCAGGATTGTTAAGGCCTGCCATAGGAGTGGCTGATAGGTACACATGTGTCTATTTTAAGGGTAGATATAGGTATACTACATCTAAGCAAGGGGTGATTACACGACCTTGCCCCAGCTGAGTGATCAGCCAGTTGTGTCTGATTGGAAGGCCAGACCAGGGGTGGCATAATACATGCTGCAGCCCCTGGGAGGCCTAAGGTACACCTATGCCCTGGGTACCTAGGGTACACTGTACAGGGTCCAATAAGGTGATCCTTACCAATTGGGAATGTACCTAGGGTACATGGAGTCCATTTTAAAGAGAGAGCAGACAGCCTGAGACCCTGAATGGCAGGATCTCAGGCCAACTAAGTCGAAAAACCAGCTAGACACTAGGCAAAAAGTTGGGGGTAACCATAGTCAGATATCCACCTTCCTACACCACCCCCCCCAAACGAAAGGAGATAAGGCTGGCCTTGACAAGGTAAGCCTTTATTGCCTAAGTGGCCATATAAGGAAGAACCAGCACTGGCATGGTTACCCCCCTGTCTCATGGTCTACTAAGCAATCCCTCATCCTAAAGGTATCATAGGGTCTCCACCATAGGGAATCTCTACCTTGGGTGTGTCTTTGCAAAGTAAAAGGCTGGTGTTGAGATGGAGTACTGAAGTGAGTGTCCTCAAAGTGAGGCCTCAGCTTCCTCCAATCATCCTCCACCATGGATGCCTTTCTTTCTTTAACTGAGTTGCACTGTGCTCTCAGGGTCAGCCTCTGGCTACCTAAAGCTGGAGGCTGGGTCCCTTTTGTGGGCTTACTGGAGGGACAGTTCAGGTTTGGGGCCCTAAGGTCCCATGTTTGCCTGTGCCCAACAGAATCCCTCTGGGGGAGGTCCCTAACTACCTGTAAAGGGGATCCCTCAGGAATGTTTTTACCCATCACCTGGCTGGGGCTACTAGCCAGGCAATCCTCATTCTTTTGATGGGGGGGTTCTTGTGGACAGGGGCCCTCTTGGGGTCCACTGGCCGCCCTGACCTCTGCAGCCCTGGGCTGACTGAGGCAGGGTAGAGAGAGGCAGGCTACCTGCACCAGACTGGGTCCCACCTTGGAAGGGGCCACTGACATCAGAGGCTCTGCCAGGCCAGGCCTGGCTACCTCTGGGGCAGTTCCTTCACAAGGGGTGAGGTCAGATCCCTGAGGAGGCTGACCTTTTCCTAATGTCTGGGGAGAGGGAGACTTTTCTTCCTCCCCACTACTCTCTGTTTGTGTGGAGTGATCCATAGTTTCAGGCTTCACTACACCTATGTCAGTCTGAGTATGGGCTGAGACCATTACAGCCTTGCCAACCTTTTCAGGGAGGCACTCAGTTTGGGTTTGAGCGGTGACTGTCACAGCTCTGCCAATCTCTACAGGGAAGTCTGTCTTTGCCTGGGCTGTGGCTACCACTGCCCTTCCAACCTTTTCAGGGAGGAAATCTACTTGGACAGGGGTTGTGACTGGCACAACCCCACTACCCTGTTTTGAAAGGCCTACCATTTTAGAATGGGTGTCTTGTTCAACTCCAGCCCAAGCTGAGAGTTCCCCAGTAAGCAGTCCACAGGCAAGGTTGGAGACACTGCCACCCTTTTAGGGCCAGTGACACCTCCCCAGCTGAGACTTACCTCTGCCATGGGATGACTGTTCTGTTTGCCATCAATGTTAGTTACCTGGTATGAGAAACCAGGCAAAAGCTGCTCAGAGGGAACTAGCCTATGGGCCACCATAGTGATGCTAGCTCCAGTGTCTCTGTAGGCCTCAGCTTTTCTACCATTGATATAGGGCTCCTGTCTGTACCTACCCAAAGTGTTGGGACAGGCAGTGAAGTTGGCAAACCCCATGCCACCACCACAGACAAGAGTAGCTGCTGTAGGGGAATTGGCTAAGCCAGAGTCCTTCTGTGTTCCCCAAGAAAACCCAACCAAATTTTTGGGGGCACCCCCACCACCTGGGGGATTACTGCTGACAGTAATTGGTGGTGTGACAGGAGTAGTTGGAGGAACAGTTTTGTTTTTAGCCTTTGGGCAACTGCTGTCAGTTATCCAATGCCCAGGAGTTTTACACTCATGGCAGTAAGGCTTTTTAACTGTGGTAGAGGAGGGAGCTTGGGACCCACCACCCTGTGTGGAGTTTTGGGGCCCTGAGGAAGATTTCTCTTTTGCTTTATCCCCACCCTTCTCTTGAGGCTTGGTGGTATCTTTCTTTTGGTCACCACCCTGATTTTTAGGCCTAATCCTGGTCCTGACCCATTTATCTGCCCTCTTTCCCAATTCTTGGGGAGAGGTCCAATCTGAGTCTACCAGGTGTTGATGGAGAAGCTGGTTCTGACAATTACTAAGGATCTGCTCCCTCATAATCAAGTTGTACAATCCTGTATAGTCCTGCACCTTGCTGCCAGTTAACCAACCTTCCAAAGCCTTAGTGGCACAATCCACAAAATCAGACCAGTCCTGTGTCTGTGTCTTCTGGGTGTCTCTGAACAACAACCTATATTGCTCAGTCGTTAAGCCAAACCCATCTATCAGAGCACTCTTCAGGACTTTGTAATTGTTAGCATCCTCATCACTGACTGTGAGGAGCTTGTCTCTACCTTTGTCAGAAAAGGAGAGCCACAAGATAGCTGCCCACTGACTCTGGGGTACCTGCTGTACTTTGCAGGCCCTCTCCAAAGCAGTCATCCACTTGTGGATGTCATCCCCATTCTGATATGGGGGGACTATCTTGCTTAGGTTTCTATGGTCATAAGACCTATCCCTATCTCTAGGAATGTTGCTGCCACCAGTGGGTTCTGACCCACACAATTTTTGCTCTCTAGCCAGAGCAAGCTTCTCCTTGGCAAGGGCAAGTTCTTCCCTCTGAATCCTCAGATTAGCTTCCCTCATTCTGGCTTCATGCTCCTTTCTCTCAGGGGAAGTCATTCCCCTGTGAGAGGAAGCATTAGAGATGCTAGAGACATGGGAGTGGATGGATTCCCTTGAAGGGGATCTGTCTCTCCTGCTTCTCTGGTTAAGCCCACTTGGGGGTCTGTATGGGGGGACCCCATGCAAACTCCCATGTAAGCTTAGGTTAGCCTGGCTAAGTCTTCCTACTTGGCCCTGGCTGTCTACCTCTTCATCTGAAGTCCCATCTGACTCATCTGTGGTGGGTAGACCCTTATCTACAGCTATGGCACCATACTTGGCAGCTCTTTCAGCATCATAGGCCTCCAGAAGCCCCACTAGCTGTCTAAGGGTAGGGTTGGAACCCTGTTTTAATCTCCTGGAGGTACACAGTTGTCTCATCTCCTGAAAAGTGAATGCATCATATCTAGAGGGAATCTGTCCAGGATTCTCCTCTCCTGAGGGAGTATCAGTGTGATCTCCATTCAGGGACATGATTCTAGTGAGGGTGTGGTGTGTGCACCTACCTACACTAGTTGTATCTACTAAACCTCTCTAGTAGTTGTAGTCAGGGTGTGCTACTCCCTACAACCACTAAGTCCAGTAGGACTTAAGTATTATAATCTATGTTATATGTACCTAAACAATATCGGTGTGATCTTTCAATTTAGTATCTCAAGATTACAATGGTATTACAACAGCAAGCTCAGATCCCACCACTGCTCACCAATGTGAGAAGTTGGCCTGATGTATGATGTCACTAGTTCTAGTGTTCACCTTATATCAGTCCAAACAACCCTTATGGTGATTGGTTGTAAAGTCAACCTTATAGACCAGCTATCCTAGTGGTAGCATGGACAAGAGCAGTCTTAGGCTAAACTCTGAATGGCATGTGAAGCCAGCTGTGATACCATATATAATCCCTTGAATACCAAATGAAAGGACACCACAACAGATATATATATAAAATAAAGTGTATTTATTCTAGTCAAACCCTCAGCACTCTTTATGAGATTAGAGGTAAGTACAACACAGTCTTATTTATGCATACATTAAGTCACACAGGTAAGTAATACAGTTAGGCCCTAGGGGCCACACAAACCATATACTAAAGAAGTGGTATAAGGACCACTGTCACGGAAATAGGATAGGCCTAGGGAATCGCTGGGGCTACACTACACTAGCAACAGTTAGGAAGTGGGAGGCCCACGGGATTCAGGTGCAGAGTGGAAACATTCACGCGTAATGCGTAAAAGTCGATGGAATTACTAGCAGTTAGAAATTAACAGTTTAAGGACACTTCTGAAGCAGCTAGAGAGTCGAGACTCGGAAACTAGACCCTAGGATAGTCACTACCCTTGTGAGCACCGAAGTACCCAAGTTACCTAGCCCACGGGCTGCGGGTGCATAGGTGTGAACTTGCGTCGGGTTTCGTCGTGGACTTCTATGGATGCCTGAAGGAAAGTTGCTGACAGGCAGTCAGTGAAGAGTGTCCGGTGGATCCCAAGGCTGGGATCAAGAAGAGAGGAGACCTGCAAGCAGAAGGGACAGAGTCAAGGTCACTAGCCAGGGACCACGTGGAACCAGGAAGGAACCAGGCGATGTCGTGAAGATTGCAGGTGAAGGTGAAGCTTTTCGCTGCAGCCACGAGGACCAGGGAACGTTGAGGACGACCAGGACCAGGAGGCGAGCTGTCCCACGAAGGCTCTTGCTGTCGGCGGCGTCGAAGTTGGACTAGGACTCACCAAGCCTTGGCAAGCGGAACCCACGAAGAACGGAGGACTTGCTTCTGGTGCAGACCAGGAAGGTCTGGGGTGCTTCTCTTTGGCAAGGAAGCGGGAGCCAGTCTGGAGGAGCCAAACCAGCAGTGACGATTTCTGGTTGCGTCGTCACAAAGGCCACTAGCCAACGGGCAAGCAACCGGACAGGCGCGGCAAGCAGGAAAATGCAGAAGGGCCCCATGCAGGACTCGTGGAGTGTGGGGGGCTGATCTTCGGTGCAGATGGTGCTTCAGGTTGGGGCTTCTCAATCCCCGGTGCACAACTTCGAGGGTACCTCGGAAGCTGCGCTGGAAGATACTCGCCACTTTTCCCAGATAGCCGGACCCACGTCTCTCGTCGCCTCCACGGATCTCAGCTCGGCTGTGGATGTGGATCAGGGTCGGAGAAGTCTGGAAGTCAAGGCTCTGGTCGGGCTCTGCAGTCGGTCCCTCGTAGAACTTCAGCAAAGCAAAGGGTAGTCTCTTGATGGTGCCTGTTTGCACAGGGTAGCCACTCCTTGGCCACAAGGGAGATTCTTCAGTCTTCTTCTTTCGTCGAATGTCGAAGGTCCAGAGTTTCTGTTCAAGTTGCAGGTTCAGGATAATCTAATCTCCTGGGGCCCAGCTACCACTCTTATCCAAATCTGGGGGGCTGGGTTACCTGCTAGGTCACGCCTTATGGGTGGGACCTGGGAGGGGGGTGGTTACACCCCCTTCCCTTTGTCCAGTTTCGCGCCAGGACTGGGGCTGGAGAGCCCCAGCACCGGTTTGAACTGGACTATGCACGGGACACCTTGTGTGCCCCAGGCATGTCTCATTCCTTTCAGCCCTCCCTGCCCCAATACACTAAAGTCTGTCTGGGGAGGTGCTAGCACCTCCCCAAGCAGGAAACCTATTGTCCAAGACTCCCTTGCCGGGATCACTCCCAGCAGCAGGAGGTCAGACTTGTGTCTGTGGCAGCAGCATCCATTTTGTGATGCTGAGGCTTTGGTTAGAGTTAAACAGCAAAGTAGGATTTTAACATGTCTCTCCCTCTAGAAGGGGGGAAAAATATCCTCATCACCAGAAATGGTATGGGGGTATTATTCCAAAGTGTTAGACACCTTACACGACATGTTTTGATAAAGCCAAACCATAGTTACCATAACCGTTTAAGATTATAAGGCACTTTAAGAGTATATGGTAGGCTATATCATAGAGCTATAAGGACATGGTTCCGAAAGCTGCAGACAGGCTCAGCTCATGCTAGAGCACCATCTCACATGTTACCAAGCACTCTGCCTCCAGGATTGTTAAGGCCTGCCATAGGAGTGGCTGATAGGTACACATGTGTCTATTTTAAGGGTAGATATAGGTATACTATATCTAAGCAAGGGGTGATTACACGACCTTGCCCCAGCTGAGTGATCAGCCAGTTGTGTCTGATTGGAAGGCCAGACCAGGGGTGGCATAATGCATACTGCAGCCCCTGGGAGGCCTAGGGTACACCTATGCCCTGGGTACCTAGGGTACACTGTACAGGGTCCAATAAGGTGATCCTTACCAATTGGGAATGTACCTAGGGTACATGGAGTCCATTTTAAAGAGAGAGCAGACAGCCTGAGACCCTGAATGGCAGGATCTCAGGCCAACTAAGTCGAAAAACCAGCTAGACACTAGGCAAAAAGTTGGGGGTAACCATAGTCAGATATCCACCTTCCTATGCGGTTAAAGAGCTGATTCTAGGGAGGTCCTTGCATGGGGCGACACTACATCATGAGGCAGGGGCCTACCAAATACGCTCGGATGTGGGCAGCAGAACAGCGCAAAGGCAGTGGGAGCTGGGCTCTAGAATGCCCGAACTCAGGAGTTTGGGAGCACAGGTCCAAATGAAGTTTCCTGCATTGCTTAAGGTAATGTGGAACAATAAGATGCATAACTTCAGCTCCCCAGAGGATGTAGATGCTCTTTTGCTGCAGATGAGGGGGTAGTCCCGTATAGTTTCATCTAGTTGTCTTATGATTGGCCCATTTAGTATGCATCATGCCAGTAGGATTATAAGGGTCTTCAGATTTATAGTGAGTTGTGTGTGGAAAAATAAAAACCATAGTGTAAAGGGTGAGAATAAGGGTGATGGTTGTTAAAAGGGAAGGAAAAACAACAAGCATTTGCAATGCAATAGGTCTCGCATTTGCCAGAGTTTGAGCTATTGGCATTGTAAATGACAATACCTTTTATTTATGTGCTTTGAAAACCTGCAAGCGGTGCATAAACACGCACTTTGTACTTATAGTCCTTGCTTACGAGAAGCAAGGCTGGTAGTAAAAGAGATTCAGTTACTGCCAGCCTTGCTTCTCATAGGCAGCGACTATAAGTACAAAGTGCGTGTTTACACAACGCTTGCAGGTTTTTAAAAACACATAAATAAAAGCCATTGTCATTTACAATGCCAATAGTTTGTGTAACGTGCTATGTGACAAGCTCGATGTGTGTGTCCAATACCTATATATCTGAAAGCATTCTTTGACATGCACTGAGCAGCACTCACGCTGTGCTCCAAGCAGGGCCCATTTGGTGCATGTGTGAGCTGCAACGCTGTTGTGCAAATTGCAACCTCGCCTCTTAGAAGTGTGGCACTGACTCTAAATCTGGTTGAGAGCACACATATAGGCTTAGAGATGCGGCTGCTTCATTACAACACATGCTCATCGTCAAACAAAAAATGCATACAAAAAGCTGGGAACAGCCGTTATGTTGGGTGTCTCATGTGCGCAAAAGGGTAAAATGGAAACAAAACAAACATTAGATTCACGTTACGTGATAAGAGGGCTAACTGTGATACCCCACTACCTCGTGAGCATACGAGCTTGGACTTGAAATTGACCAGAAAAGGGTCAAAATCAATGGAGCGCACGCCGTTCACAACAACTCACGAGCCATACCAACTACCGGTGGCATCACAAAAACTCAAAACGAAAGCACTGACTCGTACAATGAGAAATTCCCTCATTTTGGAGCCGCGACGAACAATCAAAGCGAGCGCCCGGCTGAAACCAAGAGCAAACTCCAATAAAGCCCAGGAAGAGAATGTGAGGAATTCCGAAGGCTAGTAAGTTAAACATTACCACACCTAAGACGTTGCAATTCAAATGCAGCTAAAACGAATTAAGGCGTATTGTAAATGCCTCCAGACTTTAAAACCTGTCAGTGGACATGTATGATGAACATTACTCATGCATTCTATTTTTAATGACAGACCATCATTTAAAAGAGGAAACGCAACAAACATAACAAACAAGCAGGAAGTGGGATATGGGAAGGGGTGGCAAATGGTGATCACTTTTGCGGCCTCTTTGATATTCTTAGTGGCCGCGCGGCTCACTGAGAACATCAAAGCGGCCGCGAAAGTGATCAGGCAGGCTGACAAATGGTGCACGCGCCCGGCGCACATGCACTGTATTTGAAGGCCTGAAAAGCACTAGTTTGCACTTCCAGATTCTCCGTTTACTAAAGCTCTCGCCAGAGCAGCGCTAAAACGCTGGCTCAGACGAGACCTAAAAAACGAGTGGCACAGAAGGCAAAAAGGGCAGAGAAATACAGGAAAAACGAGTGTCACAGAAGGCAAGAGAGCACAGAAATACAGGAAAAACGAGTGGCACAGAAGGCAAGAGGGCACAGAAATACAGGGAAAAACGAGTGGCACAGAAGGCAAGAGGGCACAGAAATACAGGAAAAACGAGTGGCACATAAGGCAAGAGGGCACAGAAATACAGGGAAAAACGAGTGGCACAGAAGGCAAGAGGGCACAGAAATACAGGAAAATCGAGTGTCACAGAAGGCAAGAGGGCACAGAAATACAGGAAAAACGAGTGTCACAGAAGGCAAGAGGGCACAAAAATACAGGAAAAACGAGTGTCACAGAAGGCAAGAGGGCACAGAAATACAGGGAAAAACGAGTGGCACAGAAGGCAAGAGGGCACAGAAATACAGGAAAAACGAGTGGCACAGAAGGCAAGAGGGCACAGAAATACAGGGAAAAACGAGTGGCACAGAAGGCAAGAGGGCACAGAAATACAGGAAAATCGAGTGTCACAGAAGGCAAGAGGGCACAGAAATACAGGAAAAACGAGTGTCACAGAAGGCAAGAGGGCACAGAAATACAGGGAAAAACGAGTGGCACAGAAGGCAAGAGGGCACAGAAATACAGGAAAAACGAGTGGCACAGAAGGCAAGAGGGCACAGAAATACAGGAAAAACGAGTGGCACAGAAGGCAAAAAGGGCAGAGAAATACAGGGAAAATGAGTGTTGGTGGGTCAAGGGACTCTAGGGAGGTCCTTGCCATTAGTTACCAGCTCAGACTCGAGAGCGTTTATATAAAAAAAAGAAACAAAACAGGGACTAAAATTAAACAGTGTCTCACGCCCTTGCTGGAATAAAAAATATGGGGCACAATCTCCATTTGTGTAAAGGAAACCTGAGCCTTCGTATCTCTATGCAGACGCATGCCATCTCAAAACCCATCCTCTGAATTTCTAAAATCCATTACAGAAACTGACCCCCTACTCACTATTTGATCGTCACCTTTCCTTATTTGGAAGCAATATTAATTTGAAAAATGAATGCAGCTCATCAGGGCATTATTCATCTGAATGTTTCGATTGAAATTCTACCCGCTTCTAGTCTCATTTGGAGGGGCCAAAGCATGAACTAGTGGGAAGGGCCTAGCAACCCCTCCCTTTCCCTGTAGCTTCCAACCCTGTTATTTTCCCAAAATCATGCGTGATGTGCTGCTACAGTGCAGGTTTTTCCTTTGAATTCTGGGACTTATAGTTTTATTTATTGCATTATAAAACATGGCTACAAGTCCCAGAATTCTAAGAAAAAAACTTCGACAGGACCAGTACACGTACCTGGGAAACTTGCCAGCTCTGAGCAGCTACCTGCTGCTTTTACTCATGTGTGAATTCTCTTCTGTGCAATACTCGGGCTTGCAAGTACCTTTTCAATACACAAAAGACAAACTGATTGGCATTGTAAATGCTTATTCTGCACACTGATTTTACGCATATTCTTTTACATTGCACACTACCTTTTTTAATCTTCACTTGTAATATTCTCCACAATAATTCCATATCTCTACTGGTTCTCATCTGAAAGTCTAAACCTCAAGTTTCTGCAGTTTATTCACGCATTTCTTTTTTCAGATTTTGCCTCTAACCAGCCAAAGCATGAATTTCATCCAATATATTGGGGGGGGGGGGGGGGAGTTGAAAGTAGAAAATGATTTTCTTGCAAAGTGAGAAGCTATCACAAGTTTTTTCTAAATCTCGCTTTTACTGGCGTGCCGTATTGCTCTTAGAACGATTGAGAAAGTCTGGTGGGGGCTGAATCTTTTAAGCCATGATAAAGAGTTGAACTGGAGGGGCACTTAGAAAGGGTGAAACAACAGCGAGGCCTCATTAACATGCAAATGGTCTTTTAAAGACCTGTGAAGTGCTCAGGAGCGGCTGTGTGTGGCCCGGGAAGCTGTCTCATCCCGGGCTGCCACACACAATGGGGGGGGGGGGGGGGGGGGGGGTGTGAAGCCCTTTGAGTCCAATGAGTGTTGCGCGCCTCGCAGTTGCCGTGTGTTTACAGGCAGAAGTTACCCCTTGAAACGATTGGATTTAAGCAAGCAAAATCGGACGCCCCCGCAATCCCAGAATCCTGCATTAATTTCTTCCAGACCCGTGTGGAGTAGTCATGGGTATCCTGTATTCAGAGGTACGTTCTCATTCTACGTTTGGTGTTTGACTGAAACCTAAAAGCCACCTCGTGAGTGAACCCACACGTTAAGTGTTAATGAATGCATAAACATGTATAATGAATGCATAAACTGTAATGTTGCCCCTTTCCTTATGTAATGTTGCCCCCCCCACAGATGACAAGGGCCGTTAGTATTGTTGAGGGGTTTATTCTCTCGTTCCACAACTCCAGCAGGAGCGCCGGCACGGAGCTCCGTCCGCTGTTTGAATCGGCGCGCTAATGCGACCCTAAGATGGCCGCCGCCGGAAGTCCGGTGACGTCACGCCTAGCGTGCCGTCAACTAGACCGCAACACCACATCTCCCTCCTTTACAACACAACAGTCAATGTCCCTCCTAACAATAGAACAGTCTTACTTGTGGTCTAGGCTGAACTCCTCGAACCTTCGAGGGAGCATTATTCTTCTTCCGCAGCGTGTCCTCCTGCTCCCTGCGCCTGCGGTAGGGGTATTGCTCCCTCCACTCGGATCCGCTGTCCCACTCGCTTCTTGGGGCGCAACTCCTCCTAACTCTGTCTCCCGGTCACCCAGTCCCGGAGTCTCGACTTCGCCTCCTCCCGGACTCCAGGGCCCCTTGGGAACGCTTCCTGCGTCTCCCACTGGACTCCTACTTTCGCCTTTCCCCACCGGTGTGGCCCCGGCTCCTGCCTCGCTGTCCAGCTCAGTCTCATTGGTCCTGGTGCACCTTGCCATCCGGTCTTGTGCCCAAATCTTCCCATCACTTAGTAAGGCTGATGTGGAATAGGGTTCCACCACTTGGAAGGGGGGCGTGAATTTGCTGTCCCCTTTCCTCCCCGGTGTTGGCAGTTTCACCCTCACCCACTCTCCTCTCTCCAAGGCGGCTTCCTTGGTGTTATGCCTTGCGTCATAGTAGTTCGTGTATACGGCTTGTGCTTTCTCCAAGTTCCTGCGCACCACTGCCGGTGACCAATGACTCTGTACCGTGAGCCTCTTCCAGGCTACATTGTCTCGGGTGAACGGCTCTCTTCCTCTCAGAATGCGGAACGGGCTGTAGCCTGTGGACGAGGGAGTTATCCGGTACGCCCATAGCATGCGCTTGAGTTCTTTCTCCCAGCTTGCTCCCTGCCCGATTGCCGCTTGCACTGACCCCATTATCACCCTGTTGAATCTCTCAACTGCTCCGTTCCCAGCCGGGTGGTAGACTGGCGTGCGCCTGACGGTTATCCCGTTCCTGTCCATGAAGGCCTCCCACTTTGTAGATGTGAACTGTGGGCCGTTGTCGCTGAGGATTCCTTTGGGGATCCCTTCTCTGATGAACACCTCCGTGAGGAATCCCAGGATGGTATCTGTCTCCGCGTTTTCATCTACATGGACTTCTGGCCACTTCGAGTACCTGTCCACGACCACGGTGATGTACTTCTGGTTGCCATTGGCGTCTTGTATGGGACCTAGAACATCTATGGAAATCTCTTCCCACGGGTTTTCCGGGAAGTCGAAACGTCCCAACGGTGGGCGTAGCACTTTCTGCGTCTTGTCTGCGTTGTTGCATTGCTCACACGTCCTGACATGTCTTTCCACTGCGAGGTCCAACCCTGGCCACCAATAGTCCTCCTTCACTCTTCCCTTCGTTTTCACGATGCCTAAATGTCCTTCGTGGGCAAGAGCTACCACTCTAGGTCTCAGCGCCATCGGGGGTACTACCTTGTTGCCTCGAAACAGGAAACACGGGTTGTCTCCAAGCGACAGTTCTTCCCTGACTTCCCAGTACTGTTTTAGTTCTTCTCCAAGCAACCTCTTCTCCGGCCACCCTTGCGTCACGTATGTTTTGACTGCCTTCACCTTCTCATCGGACCCATACTCTTCTTCCCATTCCTGCTTGCTGATTGCTCTTTCGTGATCGCTCATGAACGCCACTGCGTACTCGGCCCAATTCTCTGCGTCTTGCGCCTCTGCCGGTTCCTTTGCCGCCGCCCTGCTCAGGTAGTCCGCCACACGGTTCCTGGTGCCTGGAATGTACTCTACGTCGTACACGTAGTCAAGGAGTCGCAGTGTCATCTTAGCAATTCTTGGCGTAGCGTGCTCGTGGCCGTTGGACGTGAGCACTTTAACCAGGGGTTTGTGGTCAGTTCGTAGGAGGAACCGTCCTCCCCACAGGAACTGCCGGAATCTTTCCACTGCCCACACGACAGCCAGCATTTCCTTTTCAATCACGCTGAATTTGCGTTCATTGTCGGCCAGCGTGCGGGACGCGAAACTGATTGTCGCCGTCACTCCTCGTGCCGACTGTTGAGTAAGCACTGCTCCAAGGCCTCGGTCGCTTGCGTCCGTGGTCAGGGTCGTGGGAGCCGTTGGGTCAAACCCTTGGATGGGTATGGCGTCACAAATTTCTCTCTTCACCTCCTCGAACTCCCTCTCTTGTTCCTCCTTCCATGAGAACGCCGTTTTCTCCTTCAGGATCGACCTCAGGTGGTGTGTCTTCGACGCAAAGTGGGATACGAACTTGCTGTAGAACTCAGCCATCCCTAGGAATGTCCGTACCTCCTCCTTGCTGGTGGGCGTGGGTGCATCTCTGATGGCAGCTACGTTGGATGCCTTGGGTTTTATGCCCTCCTGACTGATTTCGTGCCCCAGGTACGTGACCTTCCCCAGCCCGAACTTGCACTTGTCCCACTGGGCCGTAAGCCCGTTTTGTTCCAGTACTGTCAAGACACCCGCTAGCCTCCGGTCGTGTTCTTCCGTAGAGGCGCCCATCACCAAAATATCGTCCTGGAAGAACTGGATTCCTTTCATCTTGTTGAACAGACGGTACATCAATTTTTGGAAGACCGCCGCTGCCGAGGCGAGCCCGAACGGCATCCGTAGGAATTTGTAGCACCCGAAAGGTGTAATGAATGATGTGAGGTGGTTGCACGATTTGTGGAGTGCGATCTGGTGATACGCAGACGTTAAGTCCACAGTGGAGAACCACTTAGCGCCCTTGGTCTTCGCTAACATCTCATTGATGCGGGGAAGGGGGAACTTGTCCACGACAATGTTCTTGTTGAGTTCCCTGAGGTCCACACATAGTCTCACCTTCCCGTTCGGCTTCTGCGCCACGACCAAGGGGGCCAACCATTCCGCATTATCGATGGCTTCGATGATCCCGTTGTCCTCCAACCTCTGCAGTTCCTCTTGTACTGCCTCCCTGGTGCGGAACGGGATGTTTCGCACTTTGTGGGACACCGGTCGGGCTCCTTCTTTGAGGTTTATTTTGTGCGTGAATTTTGTTAGCCTCCCTATGTCGTCTCTGAAGACTTCGGGGAACTCCTCCTTCCACTGCCTTGCTCCCACTTTGGGGTCGTCCTCCATCATGAGCACTTGTATGCGGCCTCCTGGGTTCAGCTTTATACTCAGCTTCCCTTGATCCTTCCATCCTAACACAGATGGCCCCTTTTCCGCCACGTACAGTTTTCCTTCACACGTCCTGCCCATGAAATCGAACGTTAGGGGGCAATACCCTACCATGGGTATGGGTTCCCCTGTGAATGTCACCGGGTGGATGTCCGTGGGGCGCAGTCGGTGTGTCACGACAGGTGCAAAATCTTCCTCCCATATCTTCCTCTTTATGATCGTGTAGGGGGAGCCTGAGTCAGCGACCATGGTGACTCCTACGCCCCCAATGGTCATGGCGCACCTCGGTTTCTTGTCGACCGCGCCGTCGATCCCCAAGATCTGGTCATCTATCATCAGGATCTCTTCGTGGTCCTCCTGCCCTTCTTGCTCTTCCTCCTTGGTCATCTCCTGCGCCACGTACTTCACTTGCTGCCTTGGCGTCTTCCTTCGGCATACTCTTTCATAATGCCCCATCAGCCCGCAGTACGTGCACTTAGCCCGGAACGCTGGGCACCCTTTGTCGTTGGCGGCATGCCTTTCACTGCCGCATCTGTAGCACCCGGTGGTGCTCCCTTGTCCCTGCGTCTGCTGTTTCGCGCCCCGGGTCATGGGCTTCCTGTGTTGGCGTGTGTTGTGTTGTTCCGCCGTCGTCTGTCTCTCGTGGCCCTTCCGGTCTTCTATCCTGCACACTGCTTGTTCTGGGTATCGGTCCTTCTTTGCTGTCTCCGCGCATCTCTTGGACATTTCTGCCTTCTTCACCATGGCTACCACCGTATTGAGGGGTTCGTCTCCATTAGCCCACAGCTTATCCTGGATGGACGCGTTCGCTGCGTGCATTACTATTTGGTCCCTGATCAACTCTTCCTGGAAGGCTCCGAATTTGCACGTTAGGGCCAGCTTCTGTAACGCCGCTACATACTGGTCAATCGTCTCTCCTTTTTGTTGCGCTCTGTGGTAGAAGTTGTACCTGTCGACGGCTACACACACGGTCGGGCGATAATGAGCATCCATGTCGTCGATCGCGTGCTGAAACACATCATCATCCGCCGCGGGCCGCACCACCTTCACTAGATCGTCGTAAACCCTCTGACCTGCAGGGCCCAAGTGGTGTAGCAGTATCCTCCTCCTGCGCGTGCTCGAGAACTCAGCGCCGCTTTCTTCCTCCAGAGCGAACAAGAAATTCAAGAAGTACGGCTTCCAATCCTCCCATGGCATGTCCGGGACCCCTGCTTTCGTGAGGAAGGGTATCGGGTTCGGCAGTCCCGTCGATGTGGCATTCATCTTACCCCTTGCCTCCGTCCGCCGCGGTCTTGGACTCGAGCCTCTCGACCACTGGGTGCTGTCGGGGCTCCCTGCGTCCGGGTCGTCGTCTCGGTCTGTGGTGCCGCCGCTCGCGTGTCGTCCTGTGACCCCCGCCACGATGCGTGCGAGCGCCTCTCCACGTGGACTCTTCCCGGTGCGGTTCCACGCTGTAGGGTTGTCGCGGTCCGGAATCGGGCTCAGGAGTGGCCCGTCTGACTGGCTGCGCTCTCTCCTCCTCTCTCCGCGACACTGCCGCGCTCCTGCTGGTCAGGGGTGGTGACTGTGGGCGTCGTTGGTTTGCAGACCACGAGGCACTCACCCTGGAGGCAGCACTGGGCCGTTTCACCTCCTCGTCGCCATTGTAATGTTGCCCCTTTCCTTATGTAATGTTGCCCCCCCCACAGATGACAAGGGCCGTTAGTATTGTTGAGGGGTTTATTCTCTCGTTCCACAACTCCAGCAGGAGCGCCGGCACGGAGCTCCGTCCGCTGTTTGAATCGGCACGCTAATGCGACCCTAAGATGGCCGCCGCCGGAAGTCCGGTGACGTCACGCCTAGCGTGCCGTCAACTAGACCGCAACACCACATAAACATGTACATTTTAAATGCGAGCAGTTACCTCTTTGGTTCCTTAAAAAATAATATTTAGAGCCAAGCTGTTGTTTTATTTTTCCTCCCACATGTATATTTTGCAAAGGCACGCTGAGGGTGATAACGAGTCTTTCTTGCACCAACGGAAAAACAGTCACTGTCTCTAATGCTCAGAAATGTTGCTGACTTTTTTTCCCCTGAGGTACTGAATTCTAAGCATGAAACTTTTGAGAGTTAGTCGGTCCGTGTTGCATAGTACATTTACCCGGCGTTGTGCAAAGCCGGGGAATAAGCCGATATGCAAACATGCCGGCCCCTGGAGCAGTTTTGAAAAATAAGTTGCCTCTTTCGAGCGATCAAAGCGTGCCTCACTCGCTCAACCTATAACGTAGAGACTAAAGTGAACACAATACTAGCGGGCCTCAAGTTTGCTTACGATGGGTGGTTTTCACAGTGAAAGCACTATTTATACTGTCTTGTACTCGTTTTGCAGGTGAAAGCTTGTTAGTGTCTACAAAATGCTGTTTTCACGTAGTCCGATAGATACTGTGAGAATGTGTGTGCGGCATTGGTTTGTGAAAGGAGTGTGAGCAGTGGCCTGTTTATTCGTTCTTTTAAGATATGTGAGGGTGTAAGGAACTGGGAAAGGCGAGGTTCATTCCACTCTGCAAAGGTGGGGAGTAGGGGCAGACTACAGAATGAAGAAAAGCGGATCTCATGGCAGGTGAAGAGGAGTGTGTAAAACTCACTATATGCCTGAATGTGTAATGTAAATGGGGTGCTATGTAAAGCGCTCCCATACCTTCGGGTCGAGTTCGCGCTATATAAATATGCAAAAAAAACAAGACAAGCCCGGTGGAGCGTGGCACGCTCGCTTGGCGGGGCGGGGGAGCGGTCATTATCACAGCATGCCTCTGCAGCCCTATAATTAACTCAGCAGGTCTTCCGGAGAGGAGCACTCAACGCGCAAATGCTGTTAATGTGAAGCGCATTCACAGACAGCAATCACAACAATCCGCGCTTGCCCCAGTCTGTCTCCCTTGAGAGGCATCTCGGCGACAATAGGTCTCGAGAGCGAGACCTGACGCCTATCAGGTACTTGACTACGGTGAGATTTTTTTTTTTCCGCTAATGGAATAACGCTAGGTTGCTCCATGGAGGGTCCCATCTGGCGGTTTAGCGCCAAGGGATGGAAGGTGGGTTCCTTAAGGGTGGGTATGGGGGGGCGCAGGTGGGTGGGAGAGGGGGAGGGAAGAATTGGAAAATTGTCCTCATACAAGTAATAGTAAAGTTTAATGGCTCAAGTCAGGTAGTTCCTCTCTGGATTAGGCATGAGTAGTCTACGAGCGATTAAGTTCCTCTCCTGGAATGTAAATGGCCTCAGGAACCCCAGGAAGTTATCCCGAGTGTGTGAGTCTCTAAAGAAGAATGAGGCTCATATTTATCTATTGCAGGAAACCCACTTGGAAGCCCAGGAATGTAAACAAGGTTTCAATAAGCTTAGTTGGGTTCAGGAGGTGATGTCCTAAAATCAAAGGGGTTGCACAAGAGGGGTAGCTATGATCATAAGATGTAATATGGGGATCAAGGTGGAGAAATGGGGGACCGATCAATCTGGGAGGTGGATGGTGGCAACTCTCTCTATTTGTGGTATATCAGTAGTATGTGACGTTTATTATGGGCCTAATGAGGATAATTCGGGCCCCCTTTTGAATCTCCAGGCCACCTTGTTAAATACATCTGCTCCAGTTATACTTGGAGGAGATTTTCATTTAGTGTTGGAAACTCAATTAGACCGCACATCTAAAGTAAAAGTATAATGTGCCGCCCAGAACCTTCTCCGCACTTAAGACTCTTGTTAAGGAGTTTAGGCTGATGGATATATGGAGAGCGGACAAAGGGAATACTAGGGAGTACTCCTTCTATAGTAAGAAATATAGACAATATTCAAGAATCGATTACTTCTTAGTAGATCAGAGTCTGCTCTCAGATCTCAAGTCCATAGCCTACATCCCTGCATCAATATCTGATCATTCCGCAGTTGAGCTGAAACTTAACCTTAAGCTCAAAGGGTGCCAGAGGAGATGGACTTTAGACAGGACTTTACTAATAGAGGAGAGGGCGAGGGTTGAGCTTGATGCAAAAGTAGAAGAGTTTTTTAGGTTTAACATAGCCTCCACCAGCGATCAAATAATGTGGGAGACCTTTAAGGCATATCTGAGGGGACTTTTGAGTGCCTTAATGATCAATAAAAGCAGAATAGCTAAAGAAGCAGATAGAGATAGCCTCAGGAAAATTAAGGAAAAGGAGAAAGAACTGCAACAGGCAGCTCTGACTTCCCGAAGCCTTATGCCACAATTAGAGAGGGAGTTGTTCTCTTTGCAAGCTGATCTCTAAGCCAGGATTGATAAAACTGTGAAGGATAGATGGGATGCCAGTAACCTACAGCATTTCGCCTATGGTGAAAAATGTGGTTCTTTGCTGACCTGGAAATCTAGAGTAGATAGGGTTAGGAACCATATTAAGAGCCTGGTCCAAAGAGGGTCCGGAGTCCTGCTGCAGGAAGATGCTGAGATCAGGGACGAGGCTAGATCCTTCATGCAGGATCTATATAAGGAGGACACTGTTTATAGACCGGATGCTGTTAAAACATGGCTGAACCTGAGGGATTTCCCTCGCATGTCTGAGACAGACAGGTTGTATTTATCAACTAGTATCTCAGAGGGGGAGATCAGAGAACAACTCAAAAAAATGAGCAGGGGTAAAGCTGCGGAGCCAGATGGGCTCCCCACTGAGATATATTTGGGTATATCAGATAGGGTAGTGCCGGTTCTAAAAACTCTTTTTAACAAAATATATCTATACAGAGAAGCAATCTTCCCCTCATGGTCGGAAGCGACAGTGTCCTTAATCCTTAAGCAAGATAAGGATCCTCGAAAAATTGAGGCATACAGGCCTATTTCGCTACTTAATTCAGACCTCAAGATCTTTTCTGGGATTCTGGCTGCTAGGATGGCAAAAATTATTAAAACTATCATACATCCCGATCAGAGGGGGTTTATACCTGGAAAGCAGCTCAATGAGCTTACCTTTCAAGCCATAGGGGCAATTGATGTTGCAACTGAAAGAAGGTTGCCGCTAACTCTTGTTGCAATCGATACCGCTAAGGCGTTTGATCAGGTCAGCTGGAATTATCTCTGGGAGACCATGCGTAGTTTTGGTTTTCCTATGAATTTTATTGAGGCTGTCAAATCTCTTTATTTAGCCCCACGAGCAAAAGGTTTAGTTAACGGTATTTTATCGGAATGGTTCGGTATCTCAAGAGGTACCAGACAGGGCTGCCACCTGTCACCCTTATTGTTTAATTTAGTAGTAGTAACTTTATTCGATATGTAAAAATATCATAAAAGTATAAAACAATTTAAAACAGTGGTCAATGAAATAAAATGGAATAGACCCGCTACAACGACAGGTACCCCATATGTACAAATAAAATATTGACATAGTTAAAACAGCATAATTCATTGCCCCCAAAACAGAGTGAAAGTTTTCATGCTCAAAATACCATACAACAAATGTATTGCTTGGGGGCTGGGAACTAAGGCAGAGGTGTAAAGGATAGAGTTTTGCTCATAGTTAGTACTTCTCAAGAAGCCTCTGCCTGATCCTCCAAGCCCAGCCCAAGAACTTGGCAGTCCCACAGATAACGCTGGGCACTGACGTCTCATACGTTAGGATGCGCAAGGCCACCAAATATGACTTACAGCCCAAATTAACGCATATGGGTTTCAGCCATTGTTTAATTTATATATTGAACCCTTTGTCTGCTCCCTTAGAGAAGATCCCCTTATTTTGCCTTTTAAGATCGCCGACCTGGAACTTAAGTTTGCTCTTTATGCAGATGACCTTTTAATGTATACATCTGACCATATAAAAGCCATACCTAGGCTGTTCGAATTAGCTGGGGAATTCGGTAAGGTCTCTGGTTACAAAATTAATAGAGAAAAAACTGAAATAATGAGTTGGAATTGTGCGAATGCAATACCAGGGGCCAGTGGCGGCTGGTGACATTTGAAAGAGGTGGGGCGGAAAAGTTGGTTGATGAGTATTATTGCACGAGGACCAAAGTGTGATTCAGATGGGTTTCATGGACCTTCATGTCATATTGATGATCTAATACCAAGCGTGGTCATTGCAAAATTAAAATATAAATGTGAATTTGTTTCGATCAATAGTGGTAACGCTAGGAACAGTAGGAAGTATTTTTATCTTTTCAACTAGAACCTCAGCCAGGGAGAGGGTCTGCCATACGCTGTACCGAAAGAGTAATAATATTTAAACAGCAAAGTCATACATTTTTTCTTCCTTATTGAGGACTGCAGCTGCACACTTCTTCCTACAAACTATTTTTGTATAACCCCAGGAATGTTCAAATAACGTTGATAAGATGAAAATAATACTCCAGCTGATAAACAGCAGTGCCGACCTACAAGGATTAACATCCCAAACTCTTCTTCAGAGACCGAATCATGCCATCCATAGTAAAGGCCTGGAGTTTAGCGTCTGAAATCACTATCGTTCAAACTTGGCAGCGCTGCACATGAACACTAGATTATTTAGGTGCCTAAGGTCATCCATATACCAACAAAAACACGTACGCAGCGTATACATCATTCATTGTAAAACATTAATACATTAGAAAAATCATGATAAAGGTCATAAAGCAAATACATTTGAAATCCTTTTCCCTTATTGCGCAAATTCAACATGCTCCTGAATTATATTCTAGATCAGCAAATGCCAGTAAAATACAAATCGTCATTGCTTAGCCTGGCATGCTTTTGCTACATGAACAATGCAATTAATGGAATGTTTCCACATAACACGCGAGTTTCTGCCAGAGCAGGAAAGTAGCTGTTGGTAGCGGTCAGGCGAGGGGTGTGGGGGTGGGGGAGAAAAGAGTGAGAATTAGAACTAGAAGGCACTGACACTCCAACTAATGGACCTGGCAAATCCATACACATGTCTAAAGCTGCCCCTCGTCCTGGGTAACTGCACATTAGCGATGACTTTAACAGGCCTAAAATGAACCCTGGCCCGATTACAATACAAAGGGTAAATTCAGAGCGCTGTGAAAACGCGAGTTTGCGCTCGGATCAGAATTTTCCGATGTGCTCTCATTACTGCACCCCGGATGTTATCCCCATACGGGTGTTGGCAGCTCCAACCTACAGGGATTTATCAGGGGGTAAAGACCTGGAAAAGTAAAAAAGTGCAACGTTTGTTATGCTAAATATTAATGATTCCATGTGTTCACCTTCATGTCAAGGTGGTATCTGCCACAACCGTGCAATTAACTCAACTCCCGGGAGAAGTATTTACCGCATATGCAAATACCTCACCTTCTTCGGCCTACTCACAATCAGGCCTTAGACGGCCCCTACAGTAAACAGCCCTTACACATGAGGGACATGTTGAGAATTTCAGCAGCATAAACTTTGCACCAAGTAATCCGTAAATCGTTTTCAACGCGCAAATACATTCGTGCCACAGCAGACAGTGAAAGGCCCCATTAGTTCCATTCAGCAATCCCATAACGCCAGGTAGCTCTTACTTAAGTTTCTTTGCCTGAGTCTGCTGGTATTGGAGGGGCATTCGTGTGCGTCACAGGGAACCGAGAGTCCGAGACTGTTGTACAATGTGAACCAAACACCTGAGCCTTTGCTCGAACGCTCGTGCAGCACCCAGCGCCGCGCGCCTCAACCAACTCTCATATTCCTGCAAACATTACAAAAACACAGGCTTCCTCTCCGCCATATGAGCGTAGATATCGATATTGTAGCAGGTGCAGAGGCACCAGCCCCTGAGATGGAGACCTCCCCAGTGGCGGCTGCCAGTAAAAAAACGGTGGAGGGAGCATGGGGGGAGAGTGAGCACGCGGGGAGGGGATTAATAATAATTTTAAAACCAGTCGCGGCTCGCGGGGGGGGTCGCGCACGGGGGGAATGAAATATCAAACAAAAAACTTACCTCACAGCCGGTCCACACCACCTCTCAGACCTCTGCTCCCCTGGGGGCCTTCACGAACGGCACTGGAGGGGCCTGCCAACCCCTCTCAGCCAATCCTGGCACTGCCAGCAGCGCCAGGATTGGCTGAGGGCACAGCTTACGCTACGCCCGCCGCCTGCCCATTAGGAGACCGAGGGGCTCCTAATGGGCATGCGCAAGCCAGTGCAAACACAAGTGCGCATGACTGGGTACGGGTGAAAATTCGCTCACCTTCCCCACTCATGCGCACTTGTGCTGCTGCCTGTTGCCCCTGGTCTGACAATCATGTCAGTCAACATGACACCGGACCGCCCACCCCCTTCAGACTCTGAAGGGGGTGGGCGGTCCGACGTCATGCTGACATGATGATTGTCAGTTGAGTTCTCCCTCGGCGTCGTCTTTGAACTTAAGTAAACTGAGTAATTCAGTTTACTTAAGTTCAGAAACGCGGCACGCCGAGGGAGCTACGGGCGGGGGGGCTACGCCCCAACGCCCCCAATGGACGCACCGCCACTGCCAGGGGCTAAGGGTCGGATGAGATATTTGGGGATCCACTTAGCGCGTAAGCTGATAGATACATCGAAGATCAGCTGGGAGAAGGTTTCTAAGGAGGTGGGCTGCCTATTGTCACGCCGGGCAAATTTACCATTGAACATATACGGGAGGGTGAACCTTGTAAAAATGATAATCTTGCCTAAGTTAACTTTTCTGTTTAATTCAATCCCACTTTCTTTCAATATCAGAGATCTTGCTACCCTTCAAGGTAAAATCGGGTCATTTATTTGGGCCACAAAAACCCTGAGAATAGCGTGGAAAAAGCTCAGGAGAGGGCTAAAGATGGGAGGATTGGCCCTTCCTGACCTACTTTCTTATTGCCATGCTTTTAATTTTAAAAATGTCAGAATGTTAGCAAATAAGGTGGATTCTTCCTCTATGGGCCGTTTGTTTCAGGCTTTGTTGCATGATGTTCCACAGGGACAGGAGTTTTTCCTCTATAAATTTGGGGACCCCAAGTTTTACAAAAAAGTTCGACTCAAGATCCTATTAGCTGCACTAAGATATTGGGAGTATATTGGGAAGATATTGCGAATACCATATTACACGTCACAGGCCCCAATCTGGGACTCTCCAGGTACCCCGGAATGCCTTCAGGACCAATTGTCACAACCACTTAGATTAGCAGGCATCAGGCTGTGGGGAGATCTTCAGAAAGATTCACAACTTATCAGCTGGGACTCAATGTCTAATATAACCAGTGGGACACTGACGAGATTTAAGTTCTATCAATTGTCCGCATGGTGGGCAACACAGTCATGGAGCAATGAAGATTTGAGCACAGCCATTGACTATTTCTAGAACAGGATCATGGAAACGTGAAGTGTCTTTCTGGTATGGGGCTTTTATAGATATAGGGGACCATCTAGATTTAGAGTTGGTGAGACGATGGGGCAGTGCTTTCTTCGAAAATGGGGATGACTTACGGAAACTCTGGTGTGACTCCTTTTCTATGTTACAGGCTGTGGTTAAATCAGCTAATCTCAGGAGAAACCATTCATACACCGTTTATAGAGTGTACTGGACTCCGGGTAAATTATCTAAGATGTCTGTAACGATCTACCACTGCCCCATTTTTAAGTA
The DNA here is from genome assembly GCF_964204655.1 of Triturus cristatus. Classification (NCBI taxonomy): domain Eukaryota; kingdom Metazoa; phylum Chordata; class Amphibia; order Caudata; family Salamandridae; genus Triturus; species Triturus cristatus. The sequence continues at coordinate 1,138,316,261 of NC_140584.1, forward strand.
TCCAGCTGCTAATGACCTGCATATATTTATGGATTGCCCGAAGATTGGCCCCTTTCGGACTGAGGTGTGTGGTTTCCTGGAGGATGTGTTGCACTTGCAGATTGAAGTAATTGCAAGGTTCATTTTTTTCGGTCTTCTGCCGGACTATTGTATGAATGCCCCAGCCTCGAAGTTTGCCTTCTATGTAGTAATCATTGCTAGGAGGGAAATTTGTAAAGCTTGGAAGCTTGAGGCACCTCCTTCCGTTGTGGCCTGCCTAAAGAACATCATCATAACTATTCAATCTGATATGGCCTGTGACAACTCTAGCGCCAAAAAAATCTGGAGAGGGAAGCAAGAGCAGTCCTATGATTATGCCGGAGGTCTGTCAGTCCGGTCCTCCCCAGTAACAGGTGGTGCCCCAGGTGTTGTGAACGGGAGTGGGACCAGGATACAGCCGTACCTCTGGGAAGAATCTACCCCCCCTTCAGGCCCACCATTAGGGCGGTCTCCAATAAGAGCTTGTTTGAAGGGTGTGGAAATATTCCATCTAGAGCATTTTCCGATGGCATGTATGAGGACTAAAAAATAAATAAAAAGGACGCCTGACGACCAAGACAACTTCACAGACTTCGGTTGGAAGGTCGAAAGCTGTCAACTGCCGCCACTCAATCTCCACGCAAGGAGGTGGAGACTGGACAGGTACGGTGCAGAAACCTACGACAGAAGATCCTCCTGAAGGGGCAGTCTGATCGGAGGATCGATGGTCATGCTCAGAAGGTCGGGGTACCAGACTCTTCGCGCCCAGTCCGGAGCTACCAGAATAACTTGAGCCCGGTCGCACTTGATCTTCTTGAGCACTCTGGGCAGAAGTGGTAGGGCAAAAAGGCGTACAGGAGGCCGAAAGCTCCACTCGTGACGAAAAGCGTCAGCGAGCGCCGCCTTGGAAACTCAAACACGAAAAACTGCTGACATTGCGCATTCTTTTTAGAGGCGAACAGATCTAACCAAGGCTCTACCCACTACTGAAAGAGACCTTGACCACCTCCGGATGTGATCGACTAGGCATTGACTGCTGAGTTCATTCGCCCCGATGTTCAGGGAACCCGCCAGGTGTTGAACCACCAGGGTTATGTCCTGATGTTCCAGCTATGTCCAAAGTGGTGAGCTTCTTGACAAATGGTCCACAATACCACCCTGCCCTGTCTGTTGCAGTACCACATGGCGGTGGTGTTGCCGGTGAACACCTGCACTGCTTTCCCCCTGAGAGGGAAGGGATGCTCTCGGTGCCAGTCTGATCGCCCTGAGCTCCAAAAGGTTGATATGGAGGCTGAACTCCACCAGAGAACAGACGCCTCTGATGGCGGATTCTGCCTCCAACTGGCCATTGATGGGCCAGAAACGCCAGACTAGGAAAGTTTGGAGGCTGTGGCAAGGGGGAAAAGGGTGGACTGGCCCACCCGATGGCTCCCTAACCTGGGAAGACGCTGGGTTCCATGTCCTCGGACACGCAGAGGCTGGACAGTTTGCGTGAATCTGTGGCTGGGCAGGACGTGGCTGGGTGCCCCTTCTGTAACCACAAAAGGGATAAAAGGTAGATTGAGGCGGATGTGAGGTAGCCGCGAGGCCCAAGGATTTAGCCGTAGCTCGAGAATCCTTGAAGCACTCAAGCCTTGTCGCCAAAAAGGCGAGTGCCATCAAAGGGCATGTCCATCAAGGAAGACTGGATATCCCCTAAGAAGCCAGTAGTCCTCAACCAGGTGTAGCGTCTAACAGCTACTGAGGGGGCAATCGTTCTGCCCAGTGAGTCGTGGTATCCAGTCAACATCGTATGGTGAATTTGGCTTTGTCTCTCCAGTCTGCAACTGCTTGAGAGAGAGAACGGCCCGGGCCTGCTCCAGGCACTGAGGCAGCACCTGCGTGACCACCATATCCCAGATAGTATGGGAGTATCGGCCCAAGAGGCATGCGGTATTCACCAACCGCAGTGCCAAGCTGGAGGAAGAGAACTTCTTCCCAAGATGGTTCATTTTCTTGGATTCCCTATCTGGGGGAGCAAAATGGAAAGCGTCTTTGGACTACCAAGCTTTCAGGTGAAGGGTGTTGGGTCAGGAACGCAAGGTTGCCTGGGGCGGTGGCGGCAGGCAATCGTCCTATCCACAGGAGCTTCTGTGCTAGGCTTGGACCAAGTGCCCAGAAGAACATCCATGAGGGCTTCATTGAACGGCAAAAGGGGTTAAGAAGAGGAAGCTGCAGGCTGAAGCACCTCTCTCAGGAGGTTAGTACCGACTGCCAATGTAGGGAGAACGAGGACCTCGGCTGCCCTCCTCACCAGCACAGCGTAGGATGTTCCCTCCTCCGTAGCCACGGTAGGGGGAGAAAGCAAGCCAGTATCAGGGGGAAGTGTCCAGACCACTGGCATCACCCAGGTCCATACCCGTCCGGTTCCTAAAGCTGGTCAGTTAAAGGATCCAGCGGCCCCTCCCAGTCCTCTTCCTCACCTTCTGGCCCAAAAGGAACGCCAGGAATGAACACAGGAACGAAAGTCCCTTTCAGCGAAGGAATTGATGTTGGTCCAGCTCAGTGCCTACTTTGGGAACGGGGATGGGTTCGGTGCACACCAGGGGCACGGTCGATGCTGGGAGCATCGTATTAAGGATCGAAGTTGTGGAGGGTCGAGTAAGATCGACCAGCCTGGATCCACGGGTACCTGCCGGAGCTGCCGGTGTCGAAGTCCCAGGGCCCCAGACCGACTCTGCAGGAACCAAAGGGGTGCCGGCAGAGTCGGGCTGCCTAATTATGAGGTACAAGGCCTAATATAACTTGTGGATATGGGCAGGAGAAGCTCCGGCTGCCAGAAACGGAGGGAGTCACCGAGCTGTCTAAGAAGTAGGCTCTGGAGATGGAGCCTTTGAGTAACGACACTCGGATCTCGCGTGGGCTGACCGACGGGGAGAAGTCGAAGAACACCTGCTCTTCTTCGACTTATTGTTCTGTTTTCCTGACTTACCCGAAGATCTCCCCGATGAGTTAGAGTGCGAGGAGTGGGGCATTACGAAAGGAATAGGAGGAAAGAAGTGAGTAATGCCCTTAGGAAATCTATTTAAATAGGGGACTTGAAAAGAGGAGGCTGGTCAGGAAGGCACAGAAAGGCGACAATGGCCGAAAGAGCCTTTAAGGGTGCCCAGAGCAGAGCCCAGCTGGGCCAGAGAAAGAAGAAAGAGAAGAACCTCTGTAAGAGGGGCAGAAAGGGGATCCACAGCCTTTCGGTGGGCACCATGACACACATTTGTTCCATCTACAGGCGTATACCGTTTTAGTGGAGGGACGCCTGGCTACCAAGATTACATTACAGACTTCTGAAGGAAGGTCGAAAGCTGTCAACTATCACCGCTCAATCTCCATGCAAGGAGGTGGAGGCTGGACAGGTTCAGGAGGAGGACCGTCCTGTTGTTTAGACAGAAGATCCTCCTGAAGAGGTAGTCTGATCGGAGAATCGATGGCCATGTTCAAGAGCTCAGGATACCAGACTCTTCATGCCCAATCTGGAGCCACAAGAATGACTTGGGCCCGGTCGTGCTTGATCTTCTTCAGCCCTCTGGGCAGCAGTGGTATAGGCTCAAAGGCGTATAGAAGACCCCAATTTGACATGTGATGAAAAGCTGACATCGCACATCTCTTTGGAGGCGAACAGATCTAACCAAGGCTCTCCTCAATATTCCGCCCATGTGCAGGACACTAGAGCACATTATAAAAACAAACAACAACAAAAAACAATATATAATGTTTCCATAAGACAATGCAGCCTTAATGAAAACAAGGCTAGACAATGCTTCCATAAATTGCATTTGCATCAATAAACATCTATTCTGATTTTAATTCTCTTACATACACTTATAGGAAGAAAACACAGGAAGGCAAAGAGACACTCATACTCTCTTTATTGAATTGCATAAACTGCAATGTAATAGGATAGGCATTGTTAGCCCATAGGCTGCATTGGGGAAAAACACCTCCCATCATGCCTCAGGGGTCAGTTCTTTGCGAAGATCCAAAGATCAGGGCGCAAAGAGATGACTTAATGATTGATCATCTGACCGGAGAGGTGGCCGGGTTGCTTAGGACTTTGATGAGGATACCCTTAAAAGGGAACTAGGATTACAGGTAACAGGGAATGACGATTCTCCAATTATTATGCAGAGAGAATCTTGATTTCATTAAAGACAAACCGAGGCCAACATTATGCAAATACTTTAATTTGCTGCCCAACATGCAGCCCTTTAAAGAATGCAACTACATCATAATAAGTAGAACATTGACAACATGACAAGTAGACTGTGCAGGCTCCCATCTTCCTCGTGGGCTGCGATGACACCGCTGAACAACTTGAAAATTCCAGTAAATCCATTTAGTCTTGAACATTGTTATCTGAGAAGAAAAAGACACTGTATAGTGAAATGCATAAAGACCATTAAAAGTAATGTACAGTAATGTATAATAATAGTAACACATTAAAGCATAAACACTACCGAACCCAAACCTCTCAGAGAGAGGAGGGTGGGATAATGTTAGCCTCCGTTTGTCTTTAATGAAATCAAGATTCTCTCTGCATAATAATTGGAGAATCGTCATTTCATTACAAGACCGGAGGCTACCATTATGCATGTTTAAAGCCATGTAAGGCTACACTGCTAACATGCTCTATTGGTCTCAAGTAAAACTTGGAGAAAGTACTTGCGTTAGACCAATCTGCTGCTTTAAGTATTTCGGGAAGATGACCTCCTGCCCAAAATACTTTGCTAGCCATTGCATCTCTAGAAGAGTGAGCTCCAAATATAGAGAGGTCCACTCCAGCCTCATGCATAATCAAGCGGATCCATCTGGCTAGAGTCGCTGAGGAAACGGGTCTAAAAGGTCTGACATATGATAAAAGAAGTTGATCACAACCAACAGGTCTAAAAGTAGAAATCTTGTTTTCATAGCATTTCATACAATTCACAACACATAGTTTTTCACATTCATGAAAGGTAGGATAGAAGATGGACTCAGACATTTTTTCGTTCTTTTCCAGATGTCGAAAAGGACACCTTTGCATGAGTAAAACCTATTAGAAAGTTCTAGTGTTATAATGTCGGATACCCTTCTAAAGGAAATCAGACACAGGAGAGTTGCCAGTTTCATTGAGATTGTTTTAAGGGAGAGTGAGTCGTTGCCAGGCCAAGAAAGGAAGAGATTAAAAATAAGGTTAACGTCCGAAAGGGATTGGTAACGGGCCTTGGGAGGTCTTCTTAGTTTAATACCCTTCATAACTCTTTTGATAAGGGAGTTGCTATCAATAGCAAAACTATTAATGAGTATGGCCTGAAGAAATTGCTGATCTGTAGCAATTGATGGTTCTGAAGGAAAGACCTAAATCAAAGGGATGAGCAAGATAGTTAGCTACCTGTTGAAGAGGACACTCTACGGGATCCAAATCCCTTTCCAGGCACCAACAAGACCATTTTCTCCAAATGCCCTTGTATCTTTTTCTTGTACCTGGTGCCCTGGAATCTTCCAATAAGTTTTTAGCTTTTCCCGAAAGGTCAGAATATCTCCCTGAATTCTTCCAGGCAAGAAGGTTCATCTTCCCTTCTCAGACTAAAGGGTGTTCTTCTCCGTCTGGACCCTGGAGTAGGCCTAAGGACGATGGAATCAGCAGAGGAAAGTCCACCGCTAATTCCATCATCCTCGGAACCCAAACCTGGGATTTCCAAAAAGGAGTTATCAGAATGATGGAGCAAGACTCGAGTCTGACCTTCCACAATAGTCTCTGAATCATTGAGAAGGGGGGGAAGGCATAAGCCTTGATCCCTTCCCGAGACTGGAAAAAGGCATCTACTCCTGAGGCAGAGGGGTCTGGCCTCCAACTGAAGTATCTCTCGACTTGGTGGGTCAACCTGCTGGCAAATAGGCCTAATTGAATTGGGCCCCAAAGCTCTTGGATCTGAATAAAAATCTCTGGATTCAATTTCCGGTCGCTTGAATCGTGGAGGAAAAAGAGTTCCAGTCTGCCCTCACATTCTGTGAACCCGGGATGAATTCTGCTCGGAGGTAATCTTTTGGTCCCAACAAAAATACCATATTCGCTTGGCAAGATCTGAGAGATTTTTGGATCTCACGCCCCAAAGGCGATTTATGTAAGAGACAGCTGAGAAATTGTCCAAACGGATTAGGGTATTTGAGTTCTTTAAAATTTCCTTGAAGCTCATAATCACATTCAAACCTGCTGGCATCTCCAAGGAATTTATGTGAAGGGATTGTTCTTCCAAGGACCACCTCCCTCTGGTCTCTAAATTGTTTAGGCGAGCACCCCAGCCTTGGTTTCTATAGTGAAATCCGTAACATTCCCGAAAATAGCTTTCCCGTTCCAGGCTTGGAGGTTTTTCAACCACCAATGAAGATCCTCTTGGACATCTTGTGAAAGAGGTAGAGAGTCTTCGTACCAGAGGCCCTTCCTCAGGCCCAGTGCTTTTAATCTTTGCAGACCCCTGTAATGAAGAGGACCTGATGAAATGGCTTGAATAGAGGAGGAGAGGAGTCCTAAAACTCTGGCCAGATCCTTTAGGCGGATAGATTCTTTGGAAAGGATAAGTGAAACATGTTTTTTTATTTTGGTAACCTTCTTGTGGGGATGGATTGGGTTTGAATGAATAGTGTTTATATTGAAACCAAGGAATTCTAGTTCCTGTGAGGGGGTCAGAATATATTTCTCCATGTATATAATGAAGCCCAAGCATCGAAGGATGTCCATGGTTATTTTTAAATGTTCCATAATTTCTAACTTGTCTTGACACATGATGAGGATATCGTCTAGATCAGGGGTACTCATAGTACGGGCCGCGGGCCGCCAGCAGCCCAGCAAGCCTTTCTTGGTGGCCCGCGGACCTTGCAGAAATCGTAACCAGACATGCCAACCCTCCCCATTCAGGCGGGAGACTACCGATTTCAAGGCTAGTCTCCCGCCTCCCGCCTCCCGATTCCTGCAAGCAAAAACCTGATTCCTCGGGGGTTTCAGTTGACAGGGCTTGTATTGTGTAGAGTGCTAATTCTTCCAGCAATAATCAGAGTGGCGATGCAGGGGCTCTAGAAAGGGTGAAAAAGCAAAACAAAGCCTCATCAACAAGCGAATGGTCTTTTAAAGACCAGTGAAGTACTCGGGGCGGCTGTGTGTGTACCTGGAAGCTGTTTCAGCCCGCCGGGCTGCCACACGGGGTGAGGGGGGGGGGGGGGGTTGTATGCACTGCCAGCAACCTGCCAGGCCAGTGCAGAACACTTGCATCACCCTCTCTCTGCCTGCCACTGCGCTCAATGCTTCTGAAAGGTAAGGGAAAAAAACGTGCATTTTGCGTTTCAAATGTCGGATTCTGCAGCAGCACACCTCCAACGCCCATACATGACAGTAACCCGATTCAAGGCCCCATTATCCCGATTTTTTTTCAGAGAGGGAGGGAGGGAGAGAGGGAAGGAGGGAGGGAGACGGAGGAGGGAGGGAGACGGAGGACAGAGGGAGAGGGAGGGAGATGGAGGGAGACGAAGAAAGAGGGAGGGAGAGAGAGAGAGAGGGAGGCGGAGGAGGGAATGAGA